>NC_133619.1:598649986-598949986 GCF_048593235.1 Sminthopsis crassicaudata
CGCTGCTCCTCCCCCCCTGCTCTTTTACTCCCAAGCCCCAGGTCCGTCAGGTCCCCCTCCGTCCCCTCCCTGACCTCTTCTCTCCAGTCCTTCCCCTTTCACAGATCCCCCTCTCCACTTTCCGCCCCTCCTACGCAGCTCCCGAACGTCCGATCTCCGGGGACACCGTCCTCCCTCTGCATCTCATAGCCTCCCTCCCCCAGGAAGCCACGGCCCCTCAGTCCTCCCTCGGCCCCCTCCCACCTCCTCCTCTCCGGCAGGTCAGGCTCCTCAGTTCCTCCCGACTCCGGGGGCTCTCCCCACCCATTCTACTCCCCTGCACCTCCCCGCTGGCACAACCCTTCGACCCCTTCTTCATCTCCCTCCCGAACCACAGACGTTCCCCCGTTCTCCCTCAGGATGTCACGCCCCCCTCCCCCCCCCCCCCCCGTCCCCACGCCCTCTCCGCACTCCAGCAATCCTACCTCTGCCCAGGGGCCCCCGAGCAGGGCGTCTCCGGCCCACCCTCTACCCTAGGATGAGCGCGAGCCTCCCCTCCCCCCACAGCTCGCACTCACCTCACCCCTGCCGCCCCCCTAGAGCTTTACTAGAGGCGACCGCCGGGCGGAAGTGACCATTAGGCTCTCGCCGGGCATGCTGGGAATTTGAGTCCCGGGGGGGTGGAGCCGCCTTTGAGACTACACCTCCCAGAGGGGCCTGCGCCGAAGGTCTGCAGGAGGCTCGAGCTGCCTGCCCTTCTTCCAGATTGACAGCAATCCTGGCCAACAAGTGAGGAAATCGCCGCCTAGGCTTTCCTCTGGGCGTGCCGAGGAGGGGCCCTAAGGTGGAGCACCGCCTGCGGGGCGTGAATTATGGGCGGGCCTAGCTTACCATGAGTGTTCCTCCTAGGAGGCTGGAGGCGGATGCCCTGGCCGGCACCAACCCCTTAGGGACTGACCTCCCAGAGGCTGGGGAAGACTGGAGAGACATGAAGGGACAAAGCCACGGAGCACACCCAGGAGACAGGGAGAGACCCCAAGGAAAGAGCCACAGAGGCAGAGCCACCAGGAGATAGCGCGATGGAGAACCAGATCCGGAAGACAGAAAACAGACCCAGAGACAGCGAATCCAGGGACCCTAAGGGACAGTTAACAGAAAAACACGAAGGGACGGAGAACAGATAGACACACCAAGAAACAGCCCTACCGGGGAAGTCGGGAATACTGAAGGACGGAGCCACCAAGAGAAACCCAGGGACAAAGACCCTCAGAGAGACAGAAAGCCACCGGGGACACAGCCACAGAGACAGGGAACATACCACGTGGGACAGAGCCCCAAGACACAGAACATACCACGTGGGACAGAGCCCCGAGACACGGAATATACCCCGTGGGACGGAGTTCCGAGACACAGAGCATACCGTGTGGGACAGAGTCCCGAGACACGGAACATACCCCATGGGACGGAGTCCCGAGACACAGCATACCGCGTGGGACAGAGCCCCGAGACACAGAGCATACCACATGGGACTGAGCCACTGAGACATGGAACATACCCCGTGGGACAGAGCCCCGAGACACGGAACATACCCCGTGGGACGGAGTCCCGAGACACAGAGCATACTGCGTGAGACAGAGCCCTGAGACACGGAACATACCATGTGGGACGGAGTCCCAAGACACAGAATATACCACGTGGGACAGAGCCCTGAGACACAGAACATACCATGTGGGACGGAGTCCCAAGACACAGAATATACCACATGGGACGGAGCCCCAAGACAAAACATACCACGTGGGATGGAGCCACTGAGACACGGGACATACCACATGGGACAGAGCCAACAAGACACAGAGCATACCACGTGGGACTGAGCCACCGAGACACAGAACATACCATGGGGGACGGAGTCCCAAGACACAGAATATACCACGTGGGACAGAGCCCTGAGACACAGAACATACCATGTGGGACGGAGTCCCAAGACACAGAATATACCACGTGGGACAGAGCCCTGAGACACAGAACATACCCCGTGGGACGGAGTCCCGAGACACAGAGCATACTGCGTGAGACAGAGCCCTGAGACACGGAACATACCATGTGGGACGGAGTCCCAAGACACAGAATATACCACGTGGGACAGAGCCCTGAGACACAGAACATACCATGTGGGACGGAGTCCTGAGATACAGAATATACCACATGGGACGGAGCCCCAAGACAAAACATACCACGTGGGATGGAGCCACTGAGACACGGGACATACCACATGGGACAGAGCCAACAAGACACAGAGCATACCACGTGGGACTGAGCCACCGAGACACAGAACATACCATGGGGGACGGAACCCCAAGACACAGAACATACCACATGAGACAGAGCATACCGCGTGGGACGGAGCCCCGAGACATGGAACATACCATGTGGGACGGAGCCCCAAGACAGACCATACCACGTGGGACGGAGCCACTGAGACATGGAACATACCACGTGGGATGGAGCCCCAAGACACAGAACATACCACATGGGACTGAGCCACTGAGACATGGAATATACCACGTGGGACGGAGCCACTGAGACATGGAACATACCACGTGGGACGGAGCCACCAAGACACAGAACATACCCCGTGACGGAGTCCTGAGACACAGAACATACCACGTGGGACGGAGCCACCAAGAAATGGAACATACCACGTGAGACGGAGCCCTGAGACACAGAACATACCATGTGGGACGGAGTCCTGAGATACAGAACATACCACGTGGGACGGAGCCCCAAGACAGAACATACCACGTGGGACGGAGCCCCAAGACACAGAACATACCACATGGGACTGAGCCACCGAGACACGGAATATACCACGTGGGATGGAGCCACCGAGACACAGAACATACTACCTGGGATGGAGCCCAGAGACACAGAACATGCTGTGTGGGACGGAGTCTTGAAACACAGAACATACGGAGTGGGAAGGAGCCACCAAGACACAGAACATGCTGCGTGGGATGGAGCCCCGAGACACAGAATATACTGTGTGGGACACAGCCACCGAGACACAGAACATACCGCGTGGGACAGAGCCCTGAGACACGGAACATACCACGTGGGACTGAGCCATTGAGACACAGAACATGCCGTGTGGGACAGAGCCCCGAGACACAGAACATACCACGTGGGACACAGCCACCGAGACACAGAACATACCATGTGGGACAGAGCCCCGAGACACGGAACATAACACAAGCCACGCGCAACTAAGACTCAGCACCAGAGTGCACAGAGATCCCATTAATTTCATACAGAAGGAAACCCAAATGGAAAAAAAAAAAAATCAGGAAAGAGTAGCCTTAGGGGGAGAGGGAGGCAGAAAGCTCAGAGCCAGACAGTAGTAGACAGGGCATTAGGGAGCACTGAATTTAGGACCATGTGCTGCTATTCTCCCATAGTTTGGCAGATGTTGGGTTCTCCAGATGCTTTCCATCATTCACACTGCTGGCGACCCAGACAGCTCAGAAACTCACTTGAATGCTGATTGGCTGTGTTCCAGATCCCTTAATGGTTAGACCATCTTGGCAGGAGAATATGAGAGATAACTTCCATCCTCCTTCACAATGTACTCCAAGTGACGTGCTGTTTGTCTGAGACGAAAGCCCTTGTGCTGGGCAATGATTGTAGATGAGCATTTCTTTCAAGGCCTTTGTGAAGAGATTTCTAGCCAATTTGTCCCTCAATATCTCTGAATTCCATGGTCTTATATGTTGCACAGGACACTTAGTATATAAAAACATAAAGCTAGAAAGGACTTTAGGGATCAAGTCTAATTATGGGTTAGAGTCAGCTCCCACCAGATTCTAAAAGATTATACTGCAAATCAAGTCTGTTAATTAATTGTCTGTACTTAGTGGTCCTCAAAACTTTTTAAATAGGGGGCCAGTTCACTGTCCCTAGGACTGTTGGAGAGCCAGACTATAGTAAAAACAAAAACTCACACTCTGTCTCCGCCCCTCAGCTCATTTGCCATAACCCAGCTGGCCGCATCTGGCTCTCGGGCTGCAGTTTGAGAACCCCTGGTGATAGAGAATATACTAATGATGCAGGTTAAATTTAAAAGGGTGTCTTGTGTACCTTTTGAGGGAGTGAAGCCTAATTATTAAATATTTACCAGCAGGCACTTATTCAAGCCCTATTCCCCTAATTTTGTTAATGAGGCTCACCACCAATAAAAGGGAATCAGGAAAGATTTCTTATAAAATCTGGAACTTGAAGGAAGCTAAGGAGACTAGATGAAAATGAAGAAAGTTGGAATACCCAGATTCTTTGTGTACAGATCCAGTTTTCTTTCACCTTTGATTAGCAGTTTGATTACTAGTGTGTGGTGGTGGTACCACCACAAATAATGCTACAGGAGTCATGCAGTGGAAAGACATCAGTTAGACAATAGTACCATCAGATACATTCAGTACTACTTAAATAGCCAGAAAGGGATTTTCATGAAATGTCCCAGAGATCTGTGCTTGACCCTTTGATACTTCACCTTTTTATGAGTGGCTTAGAAAAAGTCATAGACAAAATATTTACCAAAGTTTCGTAGATGACCCAAAGCTGAGAGATAACTAACACACTAGAAGACAATCAATATCCATTAAAATCTTGATAGTTTGGAATACTGCAGAGAAAGTAAATAAAGTGGGCAAGGGGGAGGGACAGATATTTAACCAATAGTTTGTCTTTAAAAGAAGAGCTGGATGTTTTGGCGGGCTGAAAGATCAATATGTGTCAATAGAATTATCTGATGACTAAAAATCAAATGTCCTCTTAAGTTTTACTAAGGCATGCATAGTTTCTTGGAGAAGGAAATGGCAAGCCACTCCAGTATTTTTGCCAAGAAAACTTCAAACAGGATCATGAAGAATTGGATATGACTAATCAACTAAATAACAATTGGCATAACTGGAGAGCTTCAATAGAACAACCAATTTGGAAAGTGGAAGGTCATGCCACATAAGAATCAATTGAAGGAACTCAGAATATTTCAAGAGAATCCTCAAGGGAAGATACTTGAAAGGTTATAATTTGGAAGAGTAATGAGATCTGTACTGTTTGACCCCAGTGAACAGAACTAAGAATAATGAAATGTTATTGCAAAGAACTGAATCCAATTAGAGCTGTCCAGAAGTGAAATGATCTTACTCTCTTGGGAGCTAACATGTTCCTCCTTACAAAAAGACTTCAAGCAAAGTCTGGATGACATGTTGGATGTTATCTAGTAAGTTCTTTACTTACTAGATTCTAGAACTGAGTTCTTTACTTCTTACTAGTAAGTTCTTTACTTCCTAGATTCTTACTAGTTCTCCAGTAAGAATCCTTTTTTAGATATGGGTTGGACCAGATTGTCTTTGGTATCCCTTTGGATTTTGATATTCTATGATACTGTGCTTTATCTCTTATTTACTGATCTATTCCGATAATTCTTGCTACCCAAGTGATTTCTATTTTGGAATTCCAGAGAACCATTGAAAGAAGCCCATTATTAGCTGTGGCTTCAGCACACAAGAACACTGAAAGGGATGTGTGTGTGTGTGTGTGTGTGTGTGTGTGTGTGTGTGTGTTTGTATCCCCGGTTACTAACACATAGTAGATATTTAATAAATGTTTGATGATTGATTGAGGAACAAATAAAATTAGGATGATGGAGTTTACTCCATTTACTAGGGCTAGGACCGCTTGTCAGAAGAGAAAGCCTTAGCATGTCTGAAGGGAATGTGGTAGCTGACTGATCAATAGAAAGTCACTCAATAGAAAATAAACAAAAAGCTGGGAAGTCTCCCAGTCCATAAAATAGCAAGAGAAAGTTCATGTACCAAGGCAAGACCACAGTGCATCACAATTTACCCATTCCCCATAGGAGAACTGGTGGGATAACCAAGTGGACTTTATATCTTGCTGACCTAAGCCATGGTTACAATTATTGGATACCTTCAGCCAGTTATATCTAGTCTTGTCTCAATTCAAAATAGCAAAATAGCCTACTTACTATCTGTAAAATCCTGTACTAAGATTATTGAGATACAAAACACTGTATTCCCTAGGAATTTATAGTTTAAGTGAGGATATTGACAGGAGCAAAGGTGATAAGGCAAGTGCATAGATAAATACAACAAAAATTAGTGATAGAGACAAAGATCCTGGCAAAGTGCTCCTGGAAAATTCAAGGAGAAAATATCTATATGATGATTGAGCTAGTCTGTAAAATCAAGGAGTCTTCCAGCTGTAAATTCAGAGTCTCTGATCACCTTCACTTATAAGAATCAGAAAAGGATGCACAGAGGAAAAATCCTCTGAGCTGGGCCTAAAAAGAAGAAAATATTTCTATTGTATTTAACATATATTTTAATATATTTAACATGTATTGGACTACCTGCTATCTAGGGATGGGGACAGGGGAAAGGAGGAGAAAATTTGGAACAGAAAGTTTTGCAAGGGTCAGTGTTGAAAATTACCCATGCATATGTTTTGTAAATAAAAAGTTTTAGTAAAAAAGAAGAAAATATTTCAACAAATGGAAATGGAAAGTTTTTGTTTTTGTTTTCCTGATCTCAACAAAAACGCAGAGAGAAGGGTGAGAACAAGGAACAAACCATTATCTAAATGGTTATCTATACGAAGCAGTGGGTTCTTGAAGGAATCTAATAGAGCCAGGGCCCAAGCAAAAAAGGAACCCTTTCTCTTGGAAGCCAATGGATTGGGAATGAATCCAGGCTTGGAATACTGGTAAAATTGAGTTCTTTAATATGGCACTCAAATGGGATTTCATCAATATGGATCCTACCTCTGTTGGTGTGTAACACAGTCTTTGTCATTTTGTGTTGAATCTATAAACAAGGGCTTAAACTTTTTCCATTCATGACCCCTTTTCACTAGAGAAAGTTTTATATGACCCTGGGTATTCATAAATATAGAAACATTTATATATTTATATAATGTAAATATAAATATATAAATAAATATCAATATATAAAATAGGTATACAAATTAAACATTTGCTGATAACAAATAATTTTTTAAAACAATTCTTTGTTATACATACAATTTTACCATTTATTAAACATAAAAGCAAATTTGCTTTTGATGAGACAGATATGGTTTATTTATTTTTACATAAAGAGTTAAATCTTGGTGGAATATCTGATACCTTTTACTTTTGCCAAATCTGTCACAACCCCTACATTCAGGTACACAACTCCATATGGGGTTGTGATCCACAGTTTAAGACCACCTGGACAGAAAGAGAAAATGCATAGAGTTTAGAAAATGAGAAACTTCAATCATCTTTGACATTTACTACAGCTAACTTTCACTCTTCCAGTATCAGGAGCAGCTCACAAATTCTTGATTTGTCTCAATGATCATTTCACCTTTTAAATATTCTACAATCCACCCAAATGAGACTTTCCTCTAGTTCATAGGTACTAGTGCAATCCTTATACTATCTTTTTGCTAATTTCCCACTCCCATGATATAATTTTCCCCACTTCCTTTTTCTAGTGATATGGATCCTTGATGATGTATTTGATACCTTTCCATGAGCCACTGTAGTGTATAGTAACAGGAGCCAAGAGTTTCTATGTGCTCAGTGGAACAGCATCTGTCAGAGATAATGAGTCAAGTGAAGATCAATGGGGAGCAGGCCTAGAAAGACTAGCTCAATTATAAGCAGTCCTACAGTGCCAGAGGCATGAGACCCTTCATGCACCCTGACCACCTGGATTTTCCATATGTGAACTACAAAAGTGCACTTTAGCTATGTGATTGTCTATCCACTAATCTGCCCCACAGGTGTCTATTCTTCTTAGTAATGGTAAATGTATTTGTGGAAGGATTTTATGGGGGAAATGGTCTATTTTCACTTTCCAAATTCTGCTGTTTCATTAAATGCTTTTATTTTCAACTGAATATGCCCTCTGGCTGACTAGTAAAGGTAAACATATTGGTGGGAGGTTTGACCTATGGTTTTGAGTGGACATGGACTGAAAAGGTACCTTAAACCAGGAGTAGCTTCATTTGGGAAACCCACTCTAAGAGTGAGAGTATTTCTATACTGTCTATATATTATATTCATGTATGTACAAACATGTACATATATATTATATATATACATACATATGCATGTGTATATATGTGGTATATACCATGTAGATTTGTAATAATAATAATAATAATAATAACTACATTTTATATCATTTTAAGATTTATATAGAACTTTACAAATATTATGTCATTTTATCCTCACAACCCTGTAGGTGCTATTATTATCCCCATTTTATAGATATAGAAAACTCCACACCTGCATACAAAACATAAAAATCCCTGCTTTGCAATAAATAAGTATAGTTACTCAAAACAAATCCACATAATGGCTATATCTGAGAATGTGTCTCATTCTACCCCTCTAGCTCATCACTTCTCTGCCAATAGGAGAAAAAGAAGAAGGATATGTTTAGGATATGGATGATGTAGCCTGCATGGCACAAAGATGTCCAAAAAGAAAATGACAGGCAAGTTAAGAGGACTACTTGCCAATCAGAAGCCCAGGGACATAGGGATGCACTTCTTTCAACCTCAAAGAATCCTTCCTTCCTTCAAGATACAACTCAACCATTATCTTCCATCTGAAGCCTTTCCTGTTTCTCCCAAATGTTCTAGCTCACCTTCTCCACCTCATATTCACTTTTATACAAACACATACACACCGTCTCCCCCATAGAATGTTACCTCCAAGAGAATTGTAACCATTTCATTCTTTGTTTTTGTATTCTCATTTCCTACAATTGTCTATGGCATGGAGTAGGTGCTTAATAAATGCTCAATGAATGAATTGTAGGACTCAATTGTTCTGGCACCAGTTTTAGCAGAAGCTGTCTGCCTCTAGAGCAGAAGAGCTCTTGACCTTACTCCAGAGCTCCCTCACGTGGTTAGACAAGTAAATATAGGTACTGCTTAATTAATTAATTAATGTTTAATTTATATGCATCTCTGGTTTGAAGTCTCCAGCTTTCTTAACTTCTGGTATCTAGCATTCTCTTGTCATGAGTTTCTGACCATACCTGCACTCTGGTTCAGTATTATCTCTGTGGATACCATCCATCCTTTCTTAGGAGTTTTCTTGAGATACTGTAGTCATATAGTGTCAATGAAACAAAATGATAGCCAAAAAAAGAGAAATGTCCAAAAGAAAAAAAAACAAAAACAAAAAAACCGATACTTTATGATGCCTTTAGGATTGAAATGTTCCATTTGTACCATTATAATTTTTTTTTTACTTTCTTGGTGAGTGGAAAGAATAAAGTTGTTATTTGTGGTTTTCTGCTTATATTCTTAGAGAGCACTGAGAAGTTAAATTATATATTTTGCTGCACACAGTCAATGAGTCAGAGACAAAACTTCAGCTTAGGTCATTCTGTTGCCAGGGTCAGTACAGCATGCTGCCTATTTATGAACATTTCTTGGAGACATCTAACATCCACCTATTCATCTATCTATTTATCTATCCATCCATCCATCTATATATGTCTATCTATCTATGTACAATTTTTCTTTCATTTTTGAAATATTATCTTCTTGCTGGCAGGAATTATTTCCCTTCCTTTGCTTCCCCAATACCTAGAATAGTGGCTCATATTAAACGCTTAAAAAATTCTTGTTGGAAGAAAATGGTATTTACACACATGTATTGTATCTAGACTATATTGTAACACATGTAAAATGTATGGGATTGCCTGTCATCGGGGGGAGGGAAAAGAGGGAGGGGAGGATAATTTGGAAAAATGAATACAAGGGATAATATTATAAAATATATATATATATATAATAAAAAATTATTAATTAAAAAAAAAAGTTCTTGTTGGCAGATTGACTTGAAAGAATCTTTGAGGATTTACTCCAGATGCCATTCCTCCTTAGCACCGCCGGCAATTTAGAGCTGGAACTCTCTGTTAGTACTACTTACTACCTATGCTAATTGGTAGCATTCTGTATATCTGCACAGTTTTAATTACATCTTGATAGCTTTTTCTTTCATCCCTAAAATTAGTCCCCTTGCCACCCATATCAGAAACCATGGTTCAATGATTTAATCCTTTCATCTAGAAATTTTTATCTAGGAAATTTGCTGCCTGATTGGTAGTTGGGAAGTTTAGAAGAAGAGAAGTCTTAGAGGGAAGATAATAATTTCCATTTTAGACATCTTAACTTTGAAATGTTTACAATCAAGTAGTCTAATGAAAAGATGGAGTTGTAATGAAACTGAAGATCAGAAGAAAAATTAGGGTGAAAGACAGAGACAGATGAGAGAGAAAAAAAGGGGGAGACAAAGATCATAAAAAAGGAGAAAAGACCCACATGTGCAAAATGTTTGTAGCATTCCTTTTTATAGTGGCAAAAAACTGGAAACTGAATAGACCAGTTGTAGAATGGCTGAATAAGTTATGGTGTATGAAGGTTATGAAATATTGTTGTTCTATAAGAAATGATCAGCAGGATGATGTCAGAGAGGCCTGGAGAGACTTACATGAATTGATAAGTGAAGTGAATAGAAACAGGAGAACATTGTACACAGCAATAACAAGATTATACAATGGTTGATTCTAATAGACGTGGCTCTTTTCAACAAGGAGATGATTGAGGCCAGTTCCAATGATTTTGTGATGATAAGAGCCATCTACACACAGAGGACTGTGGGGACTAAGTGTGGATCACAACATAGAATTTTCACTTTTTGTGATTGTTTTCTTGCATTTTGTTTTCTTTCTCATTTTTTTTTCCTTTTTGATCTGATTTTTCTTTTGCAGCATGATAATTATGGAAATATGTATAGAAGAATTTCACATGTTTAACATATATTGGATTACTTGACATCTAGGGGAGGGAAGGGAAAGGAGGGGAAAATTGGAAGACAAGGTTTTTCAAGGGTGAATACTGAAAACTATCTATCTATCTATCTATCTATATATATATATGTTTTGAAAATAAAAAAAGCTTTAAAAAAAGAAAGAAAAAGACAGGGAGAAGGGAGAAAGGGAAAGAGGGGAAAAAAGAAGGGAGGGAGAGAAGACAGACAGAGAGAAGAAAGAAAGGAAAAGAGGGGAAAAGAGAAGGAGAGGAAGAAGGAAAGGGAGGAGAGGGAAAGATTGAGAGGAGAGAAAGGGAAGAAGCAGAGGGAGGGAAAGGAGAGGAAAAGGGAGAGATCTGGGAATCATCTGCATAGATGATTCTATGCATAGATTTAAGACAATTGAATCCATGTGAGATGAGTTTAACAAATGAGAGTACATAAAGGGAAAATAGAAGAGATCCCAGGCAAAGCCTTGAAGGACATCTACATTAGTGGATATAGTCTGGACAAAGGAAACAGGAATCTTAAGACAAGTTGGAAGAAAATCAGGAAAAAATAGTGACACAAAAACTTAGAAAAGAGATAGTATCTAGGAGGAGAGAGCTAAAACCAGAGTCAAAAGCAATGAAGAGGTCAAGAAGAATGAAGTTGAGCAGCAGCCATTGGAGATAGCATTTAAGAGGATCATTAGTGACTTAGGAAAGAAAACAAATGATTTCATCTTTTTGAGCCTATTTCCTTATTAGTGAAATGAAGGGGCTAGAACTGATGGCCACAAGGGCCTTTCCAGTTCTATACTCAATCCCCTACATGCATACATTTACCAATGCATCCTTTCATCTCAGGGACAACAAGGTGGCACAGTATGGAGTGAGGAAGTTTCACACTCAAATCTAGCCTCAGACACTATGTGACTAGGCAAGTCACAACCTCTGTTTGCCTCAGTTTCCTCAACTGTAAAATGAGGCTCACAATATCATTTGTCTCAAAGGGTTATTATGAGGATCAAATGAGAGAATATTTGTAGCGTATACTGTGCACAATATCTGCTTAATAAATTCTTGTTCTTTTCCCTTCCTTTTGAAATATTAGAATGTAATCAGTTTATTGTTGTAGTCTCTTATGATCATTCATTCATTCATTTAAATATTTTAATTTCATATTTATTATGAAAAATATTTTATTTTTAAATTTTGAGTTCAAAATTTTCTACTGTTTTTACTAGGGTACATGAGAGTTTAGTATCTCTGGTGTAAGGGCTGCCAAGCCCTTTTCAGGGGCACTTCCTACATTTGGTGTCCACTTGCCACCCAAGTCTCACCTGTGACTCTAAGAAACTGTAGCAGGTATAGCAATCACACCCCAGTAAAATGTTCCAGCTAAATCTGCTTGAAGGTAACCAAGGAGTCTTAAGCCTTCAGCGTCTACCCCAAGCATGAGAAGTTTGCCCCCAGGGAATAGGTGGATGTGAACAATGTGTTCCAATAGCCAGGAAGGTGGCTTGAGAAGGCACTATACAGAGCTTGTTTGGACATCAAAGAGGCCAAGGTGATTCACTGCATACTAGGCCATTGCCAATTATCTTGACTTTCATCTTGCCACTAAACTTCAACGACTCTAGAAAAGGGAATGAAAATGAAGGCTTTGTACAACCCTGCTTCATTTAAATCCAATTTATTATACCTCAACGTCCTATGGTGACAGGCAGGTGACAAAGTAGCAACACTTTGATACACTGAGAACTGTAGTCACATCCTTTCCTATAGGAAGCTGGTCTGAGGTACCTTCTCACTGGACTGAGGTAGCAGTGGGATTCAGCAGCCCTGTCCTTTTTTTCAGGAGGACACTGCTCACCTCCTAATGAGAAGAAGAGATTAGAAAAGATGCCCTAAAAATTGTTTTTTCACCCAACCCAATCCATCTGTTTATCATAGTAAGCAGGTATCCTACCCTGTGGCCAGAACTTTTGTAAAGATGATTCCATGAAATGTTTGCACATTTTTGGAATATATAAAATCCAATAGACCTGAAAGACAAGCATGTCTTGTTGTGAGAGAACTCAGCAGATATAACATCTGAATAGCAGTCCTGAATGGAACAAGGCTGGCAAATGAAGGCCAGCTTACTGAAGTCAGAGCTAGATTCATGGTTTTCTGGAATGGGTGCATTGATGGGGACATGCCATGAATATCACAATCAGAACTAATCTAGTCAGGAAATTTGCATGCCTCCCAAAAGGAGCAAACAGGCTCATGACTATACAACTACCACTTGCAGGAAAGTGCCATATCAGTAACAGTACAAATGTTTCCACCTTGATGAGCCTTGATGGGATCAAAGAAAAATTTTCTGAAGACCTGCTAATATTCATCTTCAATATGCCCCCAAAAGAAAAACTTATAAGCCCAAACAACTTTAATGCTAGAGTAGACAAAACTATCCATCTTGGCGGGAAGTCCTTGGAAAGAACAGTCAGAAAAGCAATAGCAATTTCAATGATTATTGAAGATGTGCTTTTTGTGACCTTTGCATCATCACCAACACTGTCTTCTATTTATCCGAACACAATAAAACTTCATGTATGTACCCCTCTCAGCAAATTTTAGCATTTAATTGACTATGTCATTGTAAGAAACACAGGATGTGAGAGTGAGGAAGGGAAAATTTGGTGCAGAATGCTGGATTCATCATAAATTTATCCTCTCCAAGTTGTATATTTGCATTCAACAAAAGTAGCATCCCCAAGGCAAGATGACTACTAGAAGCCTTAATGCCAACAAATTAAAGCACTTCTTTTTGTGTGAATAGGTGAATGTGGAGGGAAAGCTGAGTCACCACTTAGTTGGCAACAGGACAGCAGGAGTGAGCACCTTTTAGAGATCTGGTGCACAGCATTGAATTTAACTCATTTGGGCCAGAATACTCACAAGCATTAAGCTTGGTTTAATGAAAAGTTCAGAATTTAATAAGAAATTCAGAAGTTGCTAAATGAAAAATGAGAACTTCACAGAGTTTATCAGCAGGTTAATTCATCTATCACTTATAAAGTAGCATTTAACTCCCTCAAAAGTAAAGTGCAAGTAAATCTTAAGACAGATTCAGAATTCTTGACTCAGTAATAAGGCAGATGAAACTTAATTTTTTATTAATTTTATAATTATAATTTTTGACAGTACATATATATGGGTAATTTTTTACAACATTATCCCGAATTGTTCCCTCCTTCCCTCCACTCCCTCCCCTAGATGACAGGCAATCCCATACATGTTAAATGTGTTATAGTATATCCTAGATACAATATATGTGTGTAAAACCAAATTTCTTGTTGCACAAGAAGAATAAAATTTAGTTTTATTCTGATAGTAACAATCTAAAGTGCTTTTATGCTGTCTTGAAGGTTATTATGCTACCCTGTAAGCCTCAGTTTCCTCATCTGTAAAGTGAGCTGGAGAAGGAAATGGCAAACCACTCCAGTAACTTTGCTAAGAAAACCCCAAATGGGGTCAAGAAGAATTGGACACGACAGAAAAATAACCCATTAACAACAAGGAAGTGATTAAATGATGCAGCAATGTATTTTTATGTCTGCCACAGTGATTGTTATTTCACTGGATTTGGAATCAGAAAGATTCATTTTCCTGAGTTCAAATCTGGCCTCAGGCTCTTACTTAGCTGCATGACACTGGACAAGTCATTTAACTCTGTTTGCCTCAATTCCTCATCTGTAAAATGAACTAGAGAAGGAAATGGCAAATACTTCAAGAAACTCCAAAATGGAGTCATAGAGATTTGGACTGAACAACAATGGCCCAAGGAGGCTATTTATGGGTCAAAGACCTATGGTATCTCTCAGCTACTCAGCACTGATAGAACTACATTGATTAGTGATAAGAACTGGATACTGGAGAGATAGGCTGAACACTTTCATAGATTCTATATAGACTGCCATCAATTAGAAACCACTTCAACCTCAGGTTGAAGTCAATCCTTCTCTATCTGAACCTCCAAATGAAAAAGAAGTTTTGAATGACATTAGACTCCTCTCATGCGGCAAGCTGCCTGGTGCTGATTCCTCTCTAACTGAGATTTATAAGACAGGGGATCCATTATTCATATAGAAGCCAGGTTATGTGGCAAGAGGGAGTCATCCCCCAGGAATTCAAGGATACCTCCATTATCCATCTCTATAAAAGAAAAGAAAATAGGTTATCCGCTTTCAGTTACAGCGGGTGGTCTCTCTCAGTCATTGCCAGCAAGATGCAGCTTTAATAGGTTGATCCTTCACCTGGAAGGTGGCAATCTACCTGAGAACCAGTGTGATTTCAGAAAGGGACGAGGAATGTTCAATATAGTGTTTGCTGCCTGACAACAAATCAGGAGAACTGTCAGGAGCAGAACGTAGGTCTGAACACAACATTTGTCAGTCTGAGCAAGGGCTTTGATACCGTCAGTTGTGATGGATTGATCGTGGCAAGATTTGGTTGACCAAAGCAGTGCATCAGTATTGAGAATGATGGCATATTTGCACAGACTCTGGATAATGGATGATGTTCTTGCTTGCTTAGTCTCCAATGGAGTGAAACTAGACTGTCTCATCCTCTCTCTTAGTTTCTCTATGCTGACATGGGCTGAACAAACCACTCATTGCAATTTTTATCTTGAATTTCCAGTTCAGGACTCTCTCTGGTCAATGTTCTAGATCTTTTGAAGGTTTTGTAGAGCAGGCGGGGAAGATCAGTTGTGATTCTTCCTGTTACTCAGCCAGTTCATCTCAGCTACCTTATCTACACTCAATTAATATGAATTAAAAATAAAATTACCTTATGCTCCTTAAATTTCATATTATAGTTTCTTCTATCATTTTTTATTTTCATAGAAAAATTACATAACCAGTAGCCCCCAAGCTTTAGGGTTATATGGGCCAGATTTAAACATCCTAAATCAAATACTTTTAAGTTTCTTTGCTCCTAGCCAGAGATCCTTCTGTGAAATCTTAATATAGTTCAAGTGTGGGTCTCTACAAATGCAAATAAAAAATTTCTCTAATTATATACAAGGATGTAATTTAATAAATGCATATTGGAGTCAGGGTAGAGTTAATTCCATTAAACAAAAAATGCTGAAAACACACAAAAAAGTTTACAGGATCACAGTCAAAATGAAATCCAACTTGAGATTTCAAATAGAACAATCCACCAGCTTTCCAGATAATTCTTTCATCCTAGAGACACTGGCATTCAGGCCTTTGGTACTATGGTAAGAGCTTGGATATTCTATAGAAGGAAAATGAAATGAGGCTTGCTAGAAAGTCAAAGTGTTTCCCTTGGAATTTGATTTACATGATATAACTCACAATAATAGCAACAGGTAATTTAAAGATTTTTTTTATTCCATACAGTGATTTTAGTCCTTTTACTATCTCAGTTCTTGGGGTCATATCCATAGTCTCATCTTTTCTCCAAGAAGGTGGTGCTGTTGAGGAATAGTTTTTTTCCTTCTATAATATGAGGTCCAAAATTCTTGAACTTGGTTCTAATAAAGTCACATTAAAGCTGGTGATTCTCAAGAAATCTCTCTTCTTTTGCTAAAAGTCTAGTTTTCAGCATTGTATTAACCAGGACCCTGGAAGATAACTCATTACCTCTCCACACAAACCTTCCCTTCTTTCAAATTTCTATATTAATCTCAAGAGTACTATCAGACTCTTCTTCATTCATGCTTTCAATTTCATTGTCATCCTTTTTTCCCCCCTGAGGCTGGGGTTAAGTGACTTGCCCAGGGTCACACAGCTAGGAAGTTTTAAGTGTCTGAAACCAAATTTGAACTGGGATCCTCCTGAATTCAGGTCTGATGCTCTATCCACTGCACCACTAACCGCCCCCATTGTCATCCTTGACTCTTTTCTTGCGTTTATTCTATATAATCATTCTGTTGCCATCTTTTCATTTCTATCTTAAAGACATTTGCAGTCTATATCCCCTTCTCTCCACTTACATAGTCACCTCCCATTCCCCCACTTCCCGCCTCCACCTAATGAAGGCTCTCATTAACTCAATCTTGTATTCTTGCAATGGCCGAATACAAGTCTGCCTCAAGTCTCTCCCCATTCCAGTCCATCCTTCACTTAGATTCTTAAGTGATCTTTGCATAAAATCTTCTGTTTAACATTTACAACTCTTTACAGCCTGGTCCCTTCCAACCTTTCCAATCCTCTTTCACTTTGCTCCTCTTTAGGTACTCTATAATCCAGATTTAGGAATCTTCTTGCTCTTTCTCACACACGATACCCCATCTTCCAATTTTGTGTCTTTTCTCTAACTTTCTGTCATCCTTGGAATTCTTTCCTTTTTTTTTTTTTTTTTTTTTACTTATGCCTTCCAGCTGCCTTCAGATCTCAGTTCAAATCCTTCCTGGATCCTTCCCTTTGAAATTATCTTCCAGTTAAAGTTTATATAGCTTGATTATATATAGTTTGTTTACTGTTTGTCTCATTAGAATGTGAGCTCCTTGAGAGAAGAGAAGTTACTTTTCTTTTATCCCTAATATTTAGCACAGTGAACATAGTAAATATTTAATAAAGGCTTGATGATGACAGAAAGTTAAAGCTCAGTAATTCTTGAAACTTCCTCTGATTACAAGATTAAAATAAATAAAAAACTCCTACCACTTGGACAATGTGGACACCTTCTTTTGGTTTCTACAATGTTGAGATTCTATGTGTCACTGTCATTCATTCACCAGGACTTGGTTAAGATACTCAGGATCAAAGAACTCATCATGCAACAAGTGTTTGCTTTGGCTGTATAAGGGAAAATGCAAGTATTCTGTGCTTCTTGCTATAGGGCCACCATTAGGGGTTTGGGGTAGCAATGGAACACCTTCTTACCTCTAGATCCCAGGTGTGCTTTTTACCTATTCTATTCTCTTAGGATCCCACAGCGGAGGTCAACTCTGCAAATTATTTCCTTTTTCAAAGTAAGTCCAGCACAAAGGGTGTTAAACCATAGCTATATGAGTCAACCAGATAATGCCTAATTACTGAGATCTATTTTCCATAAGATGCTAAAGCATGTTCATTCTATCTTCAGGAAGATGCAATCGAAGTCTCAAATATAAGTTCATTTCCTCATAAGTTCATCAAATGGATCAGGGAAATTTTCTGATCTTGCTTCTAGGAAATTTATAAAATTATCTCTAGGGTGTTATAATCTTGAGGCTTGATAGTAATATGTATGAGAGAATTGAATTTGTGATTCTGCTAGAATTCTATGAATCAGTTATCCTTTAATATCCATTCTGGGCCTAATATTTCCCATTTCTATGGCATTTTTGCTTTGATAATACACATCCAGAGGAAAACAAATAGCTTAGTCATGGTAGATAAGTTAAAATGTCTACTTCAGTCCTTGCCTCAATATCAACCAGCTCAGCTTTCATGTTTCACATAGTTTCTATATCTGAATAATTCTACCCTACATATTTTTTGAAATGGAAGACTCCATAAATTATCTGAAGAGCCTGTTTGTCAATGACATTATCTTAGAATCCCTTAGCCTATATGCATCATCTAGTGTTTAGTATGGAAGAAAATAGAAAGATTCATATACATATATATATATGCATACATATGTACACACATAGTTATATTCCATCAGATCTTGAATCACAGAATTAAGATGAACCAAAATAATATCCTTTTTTACTAGAATCCAATTTTTTTCTTTAATTTGGATTTAATTAATCCCTATCAGTACTTCATTAATTTTTAAAACTTCATGTTTAAATGATCTTCAAGCAGACCCTAAAGGATCACTCATTGTATATATTATAGTAGAGATACTTCCTTGTATGGATTAAACTAAATGGCTACTAAGCTCCCTGCCACATCTATTCTGTGACCTGTAATGAAAACATCATTGATCATTCAGCTATTCCAAAAATAGTACAAGTTGAACATCTTGTACAAACTGAAATAAGTTGATTAAGAATTTATAATGAAATAAAAAGGTCATTAAAATTTAGTACTATAGACAAATTTATGCAGAAATTAAACATAAGCAAATTGCATATATTTATTATTCTATAAAGTACAAGGATGCACTGATATTTCTTTTCTCCGCTAGTAGTTGGAGGTATTCTATACATCTATAAATCTGCCAGGGTGAATTTTTGCTGCTCTGCTACTTACACACTTTGGTTAAAATAGTTTAACAGTGAACTTTCTATGACAATCCATGAAAGTAATATATTGTAAACTCTATGTAAGTAGTAGGAAATATTAGTCTTCTTTTGTAATTTTTGATTGCTATTTAAATTCAATCTGAGTCCATTAGGACTCAAACAATGACCAAATGGGACTTAGCTAGGACCTTTTGGTGGATAATTAAAATCAGATTGGTTTGGGTTGAAGGCCTGGTCCTTCAAATATTTAAAGAAACTATAGAGCACTCCTCCCTGCCTGCCAGCTGTCTTGCCTTCTCTGAGATAAACATCCTAATTTCTTCAAATGATGAAAGTGTGACATAAACTTTAAGCCCCTTATCTTCTTGCTTGCCATCCTCTGGATATTCTCCATATTATCAATATCCTTACTACAGTGTGGTGCCTGTGTTGGCCCTACATTTGTATCATCCACTCCTCTCCACTTATTTGGTAATCATGCCCTCCTTACTCTTCTTCATAACTATATATATATATATATATACACACACACACATATATATATATGTATATATATACACACACACATATATATATGTATATATATACACACATATATATGTGTATATATATGTATGTATACATATATATATAATCCATATATATTCTGTTTATACATAGTCATTAACATATTATCTTCCCTGTTATTAGATTGTAAGCGCCTTGAAAACAGGAATTTTTGTTTGTTTTTTGCCTTTATTTGTATTCGTAGAACCTAACACAGAACATGATACATTAATATATATAACTTAATAAGTGCTTATTTTCTTGAAAAAAAAGATTTCTCTTCTCTCAAACTCATTAAGAGGGAGAGTTAAATGGATCATTGAAAAAAAGCAAGTTGTGTTGAAAGTTTTGAAATAATAGTTGAGAAATATTTGACTATATATTCTTTTCCCTATGGATTTGTAGAGAGATAGTGTGTAGTTTTGAATTTTTATCTCTGACGCCATACTTGCCAAATTGTAGAGAAAGATTTTATAGAAGTGGAAGTGATGTTTTTCATCATTGTTGGAGAAAAACTGAAGAAGACAGAGAAAAGAGATTGAGTTTTTTTCCTGAGTAAACCAGTGGAATTTTATCTTGCAAAGAAGAATTCTGAGAAGAGAATTTACTTGATATTTTAAGAAACTGGATGGTGTAAAGACTGAATTTCTAGACAAGTGAGAGTTTGAAGTAACTGTTCTTTTTCACAGTGAAAATATTGCAAACAATTAAATATTTTTTATTGTTGATTTAATTTGTTAAAGAACAACAAATTCAGTAATTGCAATATTTATGTACTTCATAGAAAGATTAGAATAAGAGCAATTGCTGTTGGGAAAAGAGGTTTTTCAGATGGTAGTTGAGTTTGAAAGAAGGAACAGAACCACTTTTTAGAGTAAATAGGATTATGACAACTGACAAAAAAGAAAGAGTTACTTTGTTATTTTGCTTCTGTTTTCTTTTCCAAAGAAAATGACCTAGAAAGAACAGAATGAAAATAGCTAATTGGAAGTAACCACAGACAAATAAAGAAAAAGAACCTTGATGTTTGGGATGAATTCAAGTCAAAGTGGACTATATGTTCAAGTACTGATGGAATTAGTGAATGAATGGATGTATTTACTGAGCATTTACAATGATCTAATGAGTCCTGAAAATGCTAAAAAAAAAAAAAAAAAAAAAAAAAAAAAAAAAAAGATTCAGTCTCAGTCCTCAAGGAATTTACATTAGAGACAACGTATACATGGGAAGGATGTTCAGGGATGTCTGTTTTGGTCTTGGAAGTTACAGGGATCACGACTAGGAAAAATAGGGCAATAATTTGACATGCCCTTCCCAGAAGCAATGTATTATTGATTTGATTACAATTTTTATCTCAAATGGTAGAAAGTAAAAGTATGTGGGATGATCCTAGCAAATCTGCCTGAAAAGATGGTGCTTTCCCATAATGAAATATTAAAGTTTGAAGATGGAGGGTTGAATGAATTATATTTTGGACGTGTTGACCTTGAGATGCCTATAGGATGTAAGTGAAGTTGTCTAGCCTGAAGTTGGAATTCAGGATTGAGATTTTGAGAGTTTATAGATTTGTGAGTCATCTGCATAGAGATGTTAATTGAACCCATGAGAGTTAGTGAAATTACCTAGGGAGAATAGAGTGAGAAATGAGAAGAGGATTCAGGACACAACCTTGAAGAATACACAGAATTAGGAAGGGGTATGGATTATGACTCAGTAAAGGGCCAAAGAAAAGGTCAGAAGAAGTCAAGGAAGGAGAGTATCCAGAAAGAAGGGATGGTTTTTAGATCACAGTGTCAAAAGCTGCCAAAAAGTCAAATAGAAAACAAGCATAACAAACAAAAAACAGCATTGGATTTACCATTTAAGGGATCATGTTTAACTTTGGAGAGAACAGTTTCAGTTCATTGATGGAGTCAAAGAAGATTGCAAGGAGCTGACAAATTCTTCTCCTCTCTGTGTTTTTCTCTTCTCAGTTTTTCTGCTGATCATCCAAAGTCACATTGCCCTCTATATGTGGAATACAATATTAGAGGCTCAGAGATCTCTTAGTCATTTTGATGTAAACTGTGTCCCCTTGATCTTGGAAGGAGGATGGACCTGGGTTAGAGAAACCCTAAAATCTCAATTCCTCCCCACCTTTGGGAGGGGCCCCATGCTTCTGTTCCTAGGGGTAACTCCCATAGCAAGCTCCACTTACAATTCAATTGGAGATCTTGGCCTGGGGCATAATCACTACTGTTTGTTGAATTGAAAATTAGTTCCTCAAATTCATCTGGAGATTGCTCCCTAACTTCTGGCCCCCAAAACCCAATATAATCAAAGGCTGAACCCCAGACCTTTGCTAAAATTCCCTTTGGGATTTAGCCCACTGAGGAAGTTGTTTGCTTAAAAACAAAAACAAAAAAACCCTACCTCTGCTAATTCCTTTGGAACTAGCCCTCTTCTGGGAAGTTGTTTTTCAGTGTAATAAACCCATTTTTATCAAAAACCTCACCTGCATTCAGGACTGTGGAAAAACCCTGCCAGCCTGGGGCTCTCTCACCCTCATTTCTCACACCTCAACAATTTAGCACTATATGTATGCAGTGTCACAGGTCTGTACTTAAAGCCCACCTGGGAGCATTGACTATAGATTATCGTTTCCTGAATGTTTGGCTGTGAAATGGAGAAGAGACAGATATGTAGCACGGATGGAGATTCACATACCAGTTCTAGACAAACTACCCAAGATTCAAAATCTGTATCCTCTCAAAACCATAGTTCATAAGCTTCTATTAAACATGCTTAATTTTTTTTAAATCATCCAGAGAACAAAATTCATACAAAGCAGAAGCATTTACTGAAATATCACATTTTTTAAAGGAGCAACAGAATATTTCCCCATAAAGCTGAGTTGCATTGATCCACAAATATATCATTTATGGGAAGAAAAAACATATTTAGAGTGATGCATGATTGTAGAAGAGCACATGTAGGGAATATGAATGATTAGAGTATATAAAAAGGCAACACATCTCAAAGTGCCGGGCTACTATCTTGAGTTAATATAATTGCATAGCTCTCATTGAGCATAAGTCTCTAGTCTTGCATCAAATACAATCTTTGTCAAGCTTGTGGACATAGTGTATGTTAGAGCATTGTTCACTTTTTATCTCCTGGGGGTCACTATGGGACAGTATTCTACTGGCCTATGATCTCTGCCAGGCAGAGCACCAAAGGAAATGAGCGTGTATAGCCTATGATTCCAGCTTTCAGTTTTAGCTTTAATCTTTAGCTGATTCTCTTCTTCATAATAGAAAGGCAGGCTCCCACATACTAAGCCAGAGAAAAATCCTTAGCTTTTTTTTTTTTCTTTTCCTCATAAAAAGAGTCCATTAATCCTCAGAGCCTTGTCAATGATAAGCCTAGGTTTTTCCTCCCAAAAGGAGTCTATAATCCAAAGGTTAAGTTCTTTGGAACACAGAACGATGCTAAATGTAATGGTGACAGTGTCATTAAGTTTGGGAAGTTTATTCTTTAACCTCTACTTGCTACTCACCAAGGGCAGTGTTTCTATTGGAAGCCTCCCTCTGATTTAGGGATATAAAGCCCTAATAATCCCTGCTTAATTTCCTCATATTGAGTCCATGCCTCTAGTGCCAATCTGCAGGAATGTTCTGCCAAAGAATCCCATAGAGCTGTGTGGATCTGACACAACACTATTTTTTTTTTTTGAGGGGCTCTAAAATGCTGTGGGTCTTACCGTAAAAATTCATTTGAGCATAAAAGCAAGTTCAGTGGACAAGTTCGTTTGTCTTACCCCTGACTGGCCACATCTGAGCCTTGATTGTAAGCGTATAGTGCCAAGAGTCTTCAGACTTTGAGCTTTCAGGGAAAGTTTTTAAGAATGAGTTAGATAACTGGGGGTGGAGCTGGGGGTGGGCACAAACTGTAATCCTGCTGCTGGGGAAGCTGGGTTGCTTGAGCTGAAGAATTCTAAGCAACAGTAGGCTAACAGTTTATTAGGGCTGTCTGCATTAAGTCCAATGTCATTAGGTTGAACCTCTAGGATCAGTGGGCCACTAGGCTGCCAGAGACAGGTAAATGAAATGGATCAAAGATCCTGTCTTGATCAGCAGTAGTAACTGCTATGCTTTCAACCTGGGCAAGGTAGAGATAACTAGGAGAAAGACAGGCAGAGAGACAGGGAGAGACAGAGACAGAGACAGATAGAGACAGAGATCTAGAGGCAGAGAGATAAAGGCAGACAGATAGATACAGAGACAGAAAGACAGAGCCAAAAACAGAGACAAATATAGAGAGACAGAGACAGAGGGATTAGTACAGAGAGACAGAGAGAGAAACAGATACACAGAGATACCGAAAGACAAATACAGAGATAGAGAGACCTAGAGGCAGAGATAAAGACACAGAGGGACAGAGACAGAAAGATAGATACAGAGAGAGACAAAGACAGAGAGACAAAGATAGAGAGACAGAGACAGGGAGATTGATTCAGAGAGAGATAGAGACAGAAAGAGAGACAAAGATGCGCAAAAAGATACAGAGAGACAAATACAGAGACAGAGACAGAGACAAAGACAAACACACACACATACATATAGAACTGGATATCTATAGAGCAGAAGAAAGATCCCATGTATGAGAGATTTGAGATAAGACTGAGCAGGTTTCTAGAAGAGATGAATGATTCACATGGTTTTGGGATTTTCCCCCTTGTATACTTTGGATTCTTTGTTCTTTCCATTCTGAAATTACTTTGCACAAAAAGGCCCCACTTCCTTTAGCTGGGAAAGACAAAATGAGTCCCTTGACAACAGTTCCTTTCCCTAATTAAATAGTGAATAAAAGTGATTCAAGGAGCTAGAGCCTGACTGAAGGCTGTTCTGCATGTCAGGATTCTAGCCTTTTATCTAATTCACTGTTGTTGGATTATACTGAAGCAATCCCTTTGAGTCTGTGAATTATTTATGACCCCAGGAAGGGAAAGGTAACATGTCACCTCCATCAGCCTTTCTATTGTTGCCAACTTAAGGAGATGAAAGTGCTACGGTATTCCAAAGCCAACAACAATACTGAGCCTGGCTTTGGAGCTTCCTGGAAGTGCTAGCCATGGGATTGGGAGGGAAGGCGATTACATCATCCACGGGAAATTAAGCCAATTGTCACAAAATTAAATTCCAGTGTTATGACCTTAGAGATGAATGAAAACCTAGGTTTAAATCTCACCTCTGATGCTTCCTATCTAAGTGACCTTTTAGAACTCAAACCTGTAAATGTAAAACTGTGAAATGCAAATGTACCCCCCCAAAAAAGGCACTTTATCTATTTATTGAAAGGTTAGATGATGATCTCTCTTTGGACTCTAGTTGAACCTTGAAGGAAGTTGGAGATTGCAGAGCCAAAGGAAAGTAAGAAATGTATGTATGTAAGTAAGACAAAGTAGCAGTTAGCCTTGAAAAGGCACTGAGGCAAAGGATTGAAGACAGAATTTTAGGATGAGTAAATAGGTCTGTTTGAGTGGAATGCAGTTTGTGACTTAAGTAATTGCACAAATAGGTTTTTATTAAATGCCTAATATATGTCAGGCATGATGAACACTGGGGATCAAAAAACAGAAGTGAAAGAGATAGTTCCTGAACTGGAGGAATTTCTAGGATAGGTACCATGTACATATATAGTCTTAAGGGAGAGGTGAGGAGAGAGAGAATTCTAGACCTAAGGGACAGGCATTGCAAAGGCACAGGGGCTAGAAATGGACAGTTGTGTGAGAGCATCAGCAAGAATGTCAGAGTTGCTGGACCTAGAGTGGATGGAACTATCCCAGAATGGAAATTAGAGTGTAAGAAGACTGGGAAAGTAAAAAGGGACCAAGTTAATGCAGGACTTTCAATGCTAGCAAAGATTATATTTGATCTTAGCAATTATAGGAAGCCACTGGAGTTTATTGAGTAGAGGTATATTATAATCAGACCTGTATTTTAGGAAAATCACTTTGGCAGCTGAGTGGAGGATGAGTGGAGTGGGGAGAGACTTGAGGCTGGCAGGCCCACAAATGGAATTATTGTAATGGTCTTGAGTATCAGGTGATGAGAGGATGCACCAGGGTAACTGCATCAGTGTAGACAAAGATATGTATGCAAAGAACATTGCAAATGTGAAAAACAACAATGTTTGACAACAGATATGTTAGTAGTCATGATCTAACAAGATAGTAGATCACAGAGAGAGAAAGAAAGAGAGAGAGAGACAGAGAGAGAGAGACAGAGAGAGAGAAAGAGAGAGAGAGACAGACAGAGAGAGAGAGACAGAGAGAGAGAGAGAGAGAGAGAGAGAGAGACAAAGAGAGAGAGAAAGAGAGAGACAGAGAGAGAGAGACAGAGAGAGAGAGACAGAGAAAGAGAGAGAGAGAGAGACAGACAGAGAGACAGAGACAGAGACAGAGACAGAGGAGAGAGACACAGAGAGAGAGACAGAGAGACAGAGACAGAGAGACAGAGAGAGAGACAGAGAGACAGAGACAGAGAGACAGAGACAGAGAGAGAAAGAGAGAGAGAGAAACAGAGAGACAGAGACAGAGACAGAGGAGAGAGACAGAGAGAGAGACAGAGACAGAGAGACAGAGACAGAGAGAGAAGAGAGAGAGACAGAGAGAGAGACAGAGAGAGACACAGAGAGAGAGAGACAGAGAGAGACAGAGACAGAGGAAAGAGAGAGACAGAGAGAGAGACAGAGAGAAACAGAGAGAGACAGAGAGACAGAGAGAGACAGAGACAGAGAGAGACAGAGACAGAGAGAGAGACATAGAGAGAGACAGAGAGAGAGAGGGAGAGAGACAGAGAGACAGAGAGAGAGACAGAGAGAGAGAGGGAGAGAGAGAGAAAGGAGACAGAGAGAGAGAGAGACAGAGAGAGAGAGACAGAGAGAGACAGAGAGACAGAGAGGGACAGAGAGACACAGAGAGAGACAGAGAGAGAGAAGGAGAGAGAGAGAGACAGAGAGAGACAGAGAGACACAGAGAGAGACAGAGACAGAGAGACAGAGACAGAGACAGAAAGAGAGAGAAAGGAGAGAGAGACAGAGAGAGACAGAGAGAAAAGAGAGAGAGACAGACAGAGAGACAGACAGAGACAGAGAGAGAAAGGAGAGAGAGAGAGACAGACAGACAGACAGAGAGAGAGAGAGAACTTCCTAATTGAAGGAAGTCAGAGACTCCAAAGACATGCACGTGAGAAAGAAGTACATTCTATGCATGGGGGACAGTTGATGCAGACACTAAAAAGGGAGATGGAATGTCATCAGAACTGTAAGCCAGGATGGCTGGATTGTAGAGTGTGTGGAAAGGAGAGACTGGAGAGGTTGGAAGGGGACAGATTGAGGAGAGCTTTAGCTAACAGATGGGTAGCAGGAACCTACTGTTGTTTATTGAGTGGGGGGAGGGGAGAGGACATAGTCTGATCTGAATCTATCATTTTGACAGCTTTGGGAGGGAGGGATGATGATGACAGTGATGATGATGATAGCATTTATGGAACACTTTCAGATTTGCAAAGCATTTTATCTCATGGTTTGTAGTAGAGTTTGGGGCAAAGGATCCTGCTTTGGATATTTAAAATGTCTAGAAGGCAGTTAGTGATTTGGAACTAGCGCTCAGGAGATAGCCTAGGACAAGATGGCGAGATGGATATTGATGAAGCTACAGATGGATATAAATACAGACACCGATAAATAGAGGCCTGTCATTAGGAGGGTGTGTTTAGCAGAAGGAGAAGAAACAGTAAGACCCCAATAATTCTAGATCTCTGCCCAGCTCAGCAACTTACTATGGGGTCCTGGACAAATTACCTCAGTTTTTTCATCTAGAAAATGGGAACAATATCTGTCTAACTCATGTTAATTGTTTCAAATTAAAATTTTGGATTATTTCGAATCCCAAATGATACAAAAATGAGAACTACCAATGAGAAGGTTTTCTTTTTCTTTTTTAATTTTTTGGAAGTTTCCCCCGCTGATCCTGACGCCCCTCCAGAGCCACGCCCCCTCTTCGACATCCCATTTGGGATTTTCTTGGAAAAGATACTGGCGGGTTTTGCCATTCTTTCTCCAGCCTCTTTTACAGATGAGGAAGCTGAGGCGAACAAAGTGACTTGTGCAGGATCATGCAGCATCTGAAGCTGGACCCGGGCGTTCCTGAGCCAGGCCCTCTGCCACTTAGCTGCCACTCTTCTATGTGACAATACTTCAACTACTTGAGAAGAGCTAGCATGACACCCCCATCTCCCACGTTCCCCGGCCCCTGTATCTGTACTCCAAAGGACACAGCCCCCGCCGCTCCACAGAGTATCCCTGGAGCGCACGTGGGAGGCGGGGCAGCAAACCCAACTGTGACCACTAGGGGGGGAGGCAGGAGGTCAGGACTGGGAGGAGTCCCTACTCCGGAGTCCCACCCACCTTCCCGTCGCCATGGTCACGGGCTCAGGTTTCCCAATCCTGCAGCTATCCATTGGCTGGAACAGACACGTGACCGGGGCTGGAATGCTAATGTGAAGGTTCTGGTCCCCCGCCCCCTCAGTCGGAGGCTCGGGCTGGCCGGCAGGCGGGCGTCGCTCAGCCCGCGAGGGGCGGGCCGCGGGGCGGCACCTGGGAAGAGCGACCAGGTAGGGAGAAAGGGGGCGCGGGAGACCGCAGGGAGCGGGAGGGGCCGCGGCCGCGACTCCGCCGGCTTAACCCTTTGGGCACCCAGCTGTCACGGGCAGGAGCGAGTCGCCGGGCATATATCCGTGGGCTCTAAAGAAGAGGGTGGGGGGGAAGGGAAAAGGGGGAGGGGGAGGAAGAGGGGACGGTGAGGCGCGCGCGCGTGCACGCGCGGCCCGCCCCGAGTAAGAAGGCTCCGGGGCGCGGCGCGCAGCCCCGTGGGTGGCGTGCCGAGCGCGTCGGGGCAGAGGGCGCTGGTCCACACTGGTGCTCCCGAGCTGGAAAGCCTAGACATTAAGAGAGGCGGGGGTGGGCCGTCTGCTCCGGGCAGGACACATCTGGACGGCTCCTGTGTCCGATCCTAGGCATCCCAAGCCGGGAAGAGGGAAAAGGGAAGGGCTGGGGCCTTGAATGACCCAGGCGTGCTTAGCGTGGATGCCAGGCAGGCGCGGTGGGGAGTAGAAAAGGCGAAGGTCTAGTGTCGGTAGGAGGGATTTGTCTAGTTCTCTCTGGCCCCGCCCACTATGTGCCGGGCCCAGTTCTCTTGGAGGTGCACCGGGAACCGCCCCTGCCCTCAAGGAGCTCGCGCTCTAACGGGAACCGCGGGCTTTCCAAAGGTGCAAAGAATGGGGTGGATATCGCAGATGTCAATTTAAGTTCGATGGGAGGGAAAACTCCCCCGCAGTCAGGCCCGAAGGGCAGCCTCGTGGGTCTCTCGTCGGCGTTCTCTGAGGAAAGACCGGGGGATCTTTTGTCCAGTGTCTTGTATTGAGGACACTTTTTTCATCGGATCCTCTGGAGGAGAAGTGAATATCGATAGTGCCTGAGATACTGACTTTGCATGTGTCCATGAGACTCTTTCGACCCCAGTCTCCTCCTCTGTAAAATAAGGATACTTTTTATTGTATCGTATACTTGTCTCAAGGAGGGTTTGTGAGGATCTGCTGAGACAATGCATGTGAATGTTCTTTGTAAAATAACTATAGAGTTGTCGGCTGTTACTGTGAAGGAGGGTGGGGGAGTGTTTAGCCTGGAGAGAAAAAAAAAACAGGAGGCTTAATGGCAGTCTTCAGGTATTTGAAGGACTGTCATGTGAAAGAGGATTTATGTAAACAGCAGATTCACAGGAGCACAAAGGAAATAAGAAACTCGCAAATCTAGAGACATCTCTCCCAAATGTACAGGCAGACTATTTATGCCTGGCCTGCGGTAGAGTCTTCTGAAGTCATATTGAACCGATCAGCCATAGTGGACATAGTGGAACACACTGTACCTTGGGGAAATAACATCTGATGTCATTGGTCTTCTTCCAATAGGAAGGATGAACAGCATGTAAGCAGCACTGGATTTGAAGTCTAAGGACCTTGGTCCAAATCCTAGCTGCCATTTATGAAGTTAGGTGACCTTGGCTTTGTAACAGCCTCAGTTTCCTTACATGTTTAAAAAAAAAAAAAAAAAAGAGGTTTAGATTCCAAACTCTAAATCCATGATCCTACAATACTAAACTTATTTTACTTAACTTTATAGGCAGAACTATAAGCAGTAATGAAAAGTATAAAGGTAGATTTCAGCTTTATTTTGAGAAAAACTTTTACCAATAGTTATTCAAATGTGGTAATATGCACTCTATTAGGACTGTTCATTTAAAAATTTAATGACTCCTTGCTTGCTGTGAATGCCATAGAGGTTATTCCTGGTGAAGTATACGTTTAATTAGGTTGAAAATTCTATACTTTAGGCAGATTGCCCACCTGTTTTTCCTATAAGTACACATCAGACTGAATACTGATAATGAAGTCCAATGAGAAACTACAGTAAGCAATTCTTCTACCCCACAACTGACCAGAAAATCAGTCAGAAGTTTGAAGTCATTTAGAAAGGGAGCCCAAGCAGGCCCACCAGCTATGTATAGCTTGCAAGGCTCTATGTCTAGAAACATCAAGAGTGCCTCAGGCTTCCCTTGGAAATCTCTAAGACAGAGCTTGGTCTTGACACAAAGCCCCAATTCAGGAACTAAAGATGGAGAGACTGAGTAAATCAAAGAGAACAATGACCACTATGAAAAACTTATCTTGATTCTAGAAGGGAAGGGAATGAATTAACTTATAACAACTGCGAACAGATTTTGAAAGGAAAAAAAGATAGATTTTCCATAGGGACTCCATGAATACCTAGAAGGAATGATATAAGAGATTTAAATATGAAGTAAAAACTTGGGGGAAGTCATTTTAAAGAGAATAAATTAGAAAAGAAAGTAGTAGAAATTTACACAAGAAGTGGACTTTCTGAAAATTATTTTTTTATTCCTCCTCAAATTTCTTTTGGATTCTCTTTCCCCACCCTCTCACCTGAAAAATTTCCCTCATAATTTATAGGAAAAATTGAGACTCCAGGATAATACACCATGACTAGGTAGGATTTATATCAAGAATGCAGGGCTGGTTCAATATTAGGAAAACTATTGGTATAATTGACTATATATCAATAACCAAATTAACAAAAACCATATGATCATCTCAATAGATGCAGAAAAAGCATTTGATAAAATCCAACATTTATTCCTATTAAAAACACTTGAGAGTATAGGAATAAATGGACTTTTCCTTAAAATAGTCAGTAGCATCTTTTTAAAACCATCAGTAAGCATCATATGTAATGGAGATAAACTGGAACTATTCCCAATAAGATCAGGAGTGAAACAAGGTTGCCGACTATCACCATTACTATTTGATATTGTACTAGAAACACTAGCCTTGACAATAAGAGCTGAGAAAGAGATTCAAGGAATTAGAGTAGGTAATAAGGAAACCAAATTATCACTCTTTACAGATGACATGATGGTGTACTTAGAGAAGCCCAGAGATTCTACTAAAAAGCTATTAGAAATAATCCACAACTTTAGCAAAGTTGCAGGATACAAAATAAATCCACATAAATCATCGGCATTCTTATATATCACTAACAAAATCCAGCAGCTAGAGATACCAAGAGAAATTCCATTTAAAGTAACTGCCAATAGTATAAAATATTTGGGAATCTATCTGCTAAGGAAAAGGAACTATATGAGCAAAACTAAAAAACACTTTCCACACAAATAAAGTCAGATCTAATCAATTGGAAAAATATTAAGTGCTCTTGGATAGATCGAGCAAATATAATAAAGATGACAATACTACCTAAACTAATCTAGTGCTAGGTACCAATCAGACTCCCAAAAAACCATTTTAATGATCTAAAAAAAAATAACAGAATTAATCTGGAAGAACAAAAGGTCAAGACTTTCAAGGGAACTAATGAAAAAAAAAATCAAATGAAGGTGGCCTAGTTGTACCAGATCTAAAACTATATTATAATAGCAGCAGTCACCAAAATCATTGTCTAAGAAATAGACTAGTTGATCAATGGACAAGACAAAATGGTCAATAGCTATAGCTATAACTATAACTATAATAATCTAGTGTTTGACAAACCCAAAGACCCCAGCTTTTGGAATAAGAATTCACTGACCAAAACTGCTGGGAAAATTGGAAATTAGTATGGCAAAAACTAGGCATTGACCACACTTAACACCATACACCAAGATAAGGTCAAAGTGGGTTCATGATCTAGGCATAAAGAATGAGATTATAAATAAATTAGAACATAGGATAGTTTACCTCTCAGATCTGTGGAGGAGGAAGGAATTTATGACCAAAGAAGAACTAGAGATCATTATTGATCACAAAATAGAAAATTTTGATTATATCAAATTAAAAAGTTTTTATACAAACAAAACTAATACAATATTAGAAGGGAAGCAATAAACTGGCAAAACATTTTTACAATCAGAGGTTCTGATAAAGGCCTCATTTCCAAAACATAAAGAGAATTGATTCTAATTTATAAGAAATCAAGCCATTCTCCAATTGATAAATGGTCAAAGAATATGAGCAATTTTCAGATGAAGAAATTGAAACTATTTTAGCCATATGAAAAGGTGCTCCAAATCATTATTAGTCAGAGAAATGCAAATTAAGAAAACTCTGAGATACCGCTACACACCTCTCTGTTTGGCTAGGATGACAGGAAAAGATAATACTGAATGTTGGAGATGTGGGAAAACTGGGACACTGATGCATTGTTGGTGGAATTGTGAATGCATCCAACCATTCTGGAGAGCAATTTGGAACTATGTTCAAAAAGTTATCAAACTGTACATACCCTTTGATCCAACAGTGTTACTACTGGGCTTATATCCCAAAGAGATCTTAAAGAATGGAAAGGGACCTGTATGTGCAAAAATGTTTTGGCAATCATTTTTGTAGCGGCTAGTAACTGGAAATTAAATGGATGCCCATCATCCCCACTCATTCCTCTTTTAAGCTACGAAAGTGATTTTCCTAAAGCATGGTCTGATTATGTCAATTCCCTCACTCAATAAATTCTGGTGGTTCCCTATCACCTCCAGGATCAAAAATAGAATCTTCTGTTTGATATTCAAAATCTTTCATAGCCTAATCTTCTCTTATTTTTCCAGTTTTGTTACTTTATTCCTTGCTGCATGATCTTCACTTTAGTGTTACTGTCTTCCTTGCAGTGTATGAAGCCACCACTCCCATTTCTCAGCTTTGGGCATTTAATATCTCCAGTGCCACTTGCAAGCTTTCCCTCCTCATCTCAACTTGTTCAGTCATATCTGACTCTTTGTGATCTCATTTGAAGTTTTCTTGACAAAGTAGTTTGCCATTTTCTTCTCCAGCTCATTTTTCCATGAGGAAACTGAGGCAAACAGATTTAAGTGATTTATCTAGGGTCACACAGCTGGTAAATTTCTGAGGTCACATTTGAATTCACAAAGAGGAGTTTGTTGAAAAGAGCCAAGTCCATCACAGTTGATAATTATATATCTTCTTCTTGTTTCTGTGTACAGTGCTCTCTTGGTTCTGCTCATTTCATTCAGCATCAGTTCATGTAAATCCAGGCTTTTCTGAAGTCAGTGTGTTCGTCATTTCTTATGGGAACAATGATATTCCATTATATTCATATAACTTATCAGCCATTCTCCAAATAATGTGCATCCACTCAATTTATTTCTAGCTCCTTGCCATCACAAAAATAATTACTACAAACATTTTTGCACTTGTGGGTCCTTTTCCATCTTTTATGATTTCTTTGGGATATTGTAGAGACAGTGCTGGATCAAAGGATATGCATAGTTTTAAAATCCTTTGGTCATAGTTCCAAATTGTTCTGAAGAAAGCTGGGGGAAAATATTTATAGCCAGTGCTTCTTATAAAGACCTCATTTCGAAAATAAATAAAAAATTGGCTCAGATTTATAAGGATACAAGTCATTCCCCAATCGATAAAGGGTCAAAAGATGAACAATTTTCAGGTGAAGAAATTAAAGCCTGTTGTAGTCATATGAAAAAATGTGCTCAAATCACCATTAAAGAAATGATAATTTAAGACAACTCTGAGGAACCACTTCACAGTTCTTAAATTGGTTAAGATTAGAGGGGAAAAAAAAATGATAAATGTTGGAACGGGTGTGGGAAAATTGGGACACTTAATGCATTATTGGTGAAGAAAGCCAGGGAAGCCAAGAGGTGAAAAGAATTGCAATCACAAAGGATAGTCAGTGAAATTGAATGAAGTCAGGAGATGAAATATCTTATGTGAGGAACAAGGACATCAGTACAAAACTAAGTGCTAATGAGATAATGTAAAGGTCCTGTTGTCTCCAGAAACTGATTTTTCTTATTCATCTCCAATATCCTTTGAAAACAATAAAATTCTGAAGAAACATTTCTTTCTTATTAGAATCTTAGCACTACAACGTCATATACTATTAAATGTTGAAGTATTTACCTTTCTAGGTTTCTCTGGACTGATCTTTTTTATATTAATTTTTTAAAATTAATTTTATAATTATAACATTTTTTACAACATTATCCCTTGTACTCCCTTCTGCTCTGAATTTTCCCTTACTTCTCTCCACCCCTTCCCCTAGATGGCAGGCATTCCCATACATATTAAATATGTTATATTATATCTGGACTGATCTTTTCAACAGAAATAGGTGAAAGCACTTACTCTTTCATTCTTTTCTAATTCTCGACTTCTAGTCTAGTCCAGAGGAAGTGTGGATTTCCATACCCTACCCATGAGCCAAGTGTCTCCTCCACCACCATTTTGCAGCTCTCTTTCAAATGTTTCCTCATCCTAATATAATTTTCTTAAAACCAGAGGCAATTCTTCATTCTGCTTGCATTTATACTTGTTTTTCCAGATTTTAGCACAGTACTGACACATAGTAAGCGCTTGATAAATGCTAGTTGACATTAAGCTATTCCATTACCACCCCTATTCCATTCCCATTCCCAGTAAGTTATACTCCTCTTTGCAAGATAAAATTGTAAACTGATCTTTTTTTCACTTTTGAAATATCACATTCAGTGATGTCTTCTCAAACTTTCATAAAGATTGCTAGGTCTTATATAGTTTTGACTGTAGTTTCATAGTATGAGTTGCTTTTTTTTTTTTTTTCTAGACATGATAACTTTAGCTTTTGGTTATTACATTATTACAACTTTTCCTTTAGGGGATTCCTTCCAGGTGGTGAATTGTTTCTTTTGGGTTTTTTTTCTATCTTTATTTGCCCTCTGATTCTAAAATACAGGCAGTTTTCATATAATGTCTAGCAGATATATAACCTAAACCAAGAAGGGCCACAACAATGAAAGAAAATTACAGACATTTCTCCAGCTGAATATTGATGCAAAAATCTTAAATAAAATATCAGCAGAGAGATTACAACAACTTATCACAAGGATAATACATTATGACTAAGTGGGATTTATATCAGGAATGTTAGTTCAATATCAGGAAAACTAACTGCATAATTGACCATTTCAATAACAAAAGAAACAGAAATCATATGATTATCTTAACAGATACCAAAAAATTTTTTTTGATAAAATCCAATACCCATTCCTAATTAAAAAAAAATTAGGGAGCACAGGAATAAATGGCAGTTTTCCTTAAAATGATAAGTAGCACCTATCTAAAACTATCAGCAAGTATTATATGTAATGGGGATAAACTAAAAGCATTCCCAATAAGATCAGAGTGAGATAAGGGTGCCCATTATCACCACTATTATTCAGTATTGTACTAGAAATTTTAGGTAATGAGGAAACACAACTATCTCTCTTTGCAGATGATATGATGATATATTTAGAGAATCAATTTAAAAAGTACTAGATATTTTTGAGCAATCTGAGTATGAACTGACAGAGTAAAGTGAGCAAATCTTAGAGAACAGTTTATAAAAGGACTGCAACATTGTAAAGAAAAGCAGAAAAATTTTAAAAATCTGGTCATAGCAATGATCAAACCATGCCTCCAGAGGATCTACAATAAAACATGTTACCTGCCTCCTGACAATTTTGGACACAAGTTTCAGATGCATTTTTGGACTTGACCACTGTGCAGATTTGTTGCTTTTGACTATGTTTTTTGTTTCATAATTTTTTTTCTTTCTTTGGCTTTTTCATTAAGGATGGAGGAGTCAGAAATTGGAGAGATCAGCAAGAATGATGCCAAAAAATAAAGATGCCATTGTAATATCTTTTAAAATGTACATCAGAGAATAGAAGTTCAGAAGGAAGCATAGACAAGCAAAATAATTTTGAAAGTAATGTATAGAATTTAAGAAGAGCAAAAATTATGAAATGGAGTTTCATGGTTTCTTAGGGAATTTTCTTTTTGAATATTTTATTTTTTGATGTTTATTTAGGTCCAGAATTGTAAAAAATAATACTTTTTATAATTCACTTTATTTAAACCAATCTGAAAGACTGAGAAGTAGGAGGACTTTCCACAACTGGGGATCTTCCTCCCTTAACTTTCTCTTCCTCTCTTACTTTCTTCCTCAGCTGTGAGTCATGCAGAACCCATCCAAAAATAATCAGGTGGTGGAAAGACACAACACTACCAGGAATGTGCTTCCCTGTTTCCCCTCTACACTTAGTAGAACCATCTACTAAATTCATCCTGGCTGTTTGACTTGACACAGCTTGGATATGGAGTCAATAACTAATTTTTTTCTTATTGAAACAATACCAGGCCTTATCATGCTATCTTTAAAAAAATTTATTTAAGAAAAAAAGAAAAACAGAAAAGGAATATTAAACAAAACGAAGCAAAACAAAAGAGAACGTTGTCATATACCCAGCAGAATATCAGGGAGGATTCAAAATATATAACAACAAATTATCTGATCAAGAAAGTGTGTGTGTGTGTGTATACATATTAGTAGAAGAAATTATATTCATCATCTTTTCTTCCTTGAAAATTGGTCTTTTGTTTTCTGCTATATGCCTTATTTACTTTATTATTTTTTGTCCCTTTTATCCTCATCCCCACCCCCAAGTAGGCTATAGTAAGAAAGGATATAGTTATGTATACCTATGTAGATATATACATGCACATATCTCCACATAAATACACATGTGCATATCTTGATTATTCAGGCTGCTTAATTCTGCTCCTAACTTGCTTTGCTATTACATAACCTGTCCCAACTCTTTTTTTCCCTCCCTTGAATTCTTCCCATACCCTTTGCTTCCAGGTCTGCCCATCCCTCCCGGCTTATTTCTTTAGAGATTTTGGAAGGTGCTATCCTCTTCATGGTATATATGTAATGTTGCCTATTTAACCCATTTCCGGTGTAAGTTTTCAGAAGTATGAGCCTTCCTCCTCCTTCTAATGCCTTTGTCTATTTTTCCTCAGCACCTCATTTATATTATATAATTACTATTTTTACCTTAACTCTGACCTAATCTTTCTTTTGAACTTCTCCATTGTTGATATCAGTCTTAGACATATGGTATTCATTTCTCATGTCAAAACAAAACAAAACAATGTCCATTTTGAGTTCCTTGGAATTGATACCTTTATATGTTAAATTTTCTATTCAGTTTGGGATAGAAAGCCCTGAAAATCTGCAAGTTGTTAAATAACCATTTTTTTCTTTTTCTTTTTAATGTTTTATAAGACTTAGAGGGTTTTTTTTTATATTTTTAAAAATTAATTTTATAATTATAACTTTTTTTTGACAGTACATTTGCATGAGTAATTTTTTTCCATTATCCGTTGCACTCACTTCTATTCCGAATTTTCCCTCCTTCCCTCTACTCTCTCCCCTAGATGGCAGGCAGTCCCATACATGTTAAATGTATTATAGTATATCCTAGATACAATATATGTGTGCAGAACCGAATTTCTTGTTGTTCAGGAAGAACTGGATTCAGAAGGTAAAAATAACCAGTGAAGAAGAACAAAAATGCAAACAGTTTACACTCATTTCCCAGTGTTCCTTCTTTGGGTGTAGCTGATTCTGTCCATCAACTGGAACTGAATTAGATCTTCTCTTTGTTGAAGATATCCACTTCCATCAGAATACATCCTCATACAGATCGTTGTTGAAGTGTATAATGATCTCCTGGTTCTGCTCATTTCACTCAGCATCAGTTTATATATGTCTCTCAAATCCTCTCTGTATTCATCCTGCTGGTCATTTCTTACAGAACAATAATATTCCATAGCATTCATATACCATAATTTACCCAACCATTCTCCAGTTGATGGACATCCATTCATTTTCCAGTTTCTAGCCACTACAAAAAGGGCTGCCACAAATATTTTGGCACATACAGGTCCCTTTCCCTTCTTTAGTATTTCTTTGGAATGTAAACCCAGTAGTAGCACTGCTGGATCAAAGGGTATGCACAGTTTGATTATTTTGGGGGCATAATTCCAGATTGCTCTCTAGAATAGTTGGATTCTTTCACAACTCCACCAACAATGTATCAGTATCCCAGTTTTTCCACAACCCCTCCAACATTCATCATTAATTTTTCCTGTCATCTTAGCCAATCTGATAGGTGTGTAGTGGTATCTCAGAGTTGTCTTAATTTGCATTTCTCTGATCAATGGTGATTTGGAATATTCTTTCATATGAGTGGAAATAGTTTCAATTTCATCATCTGAAAATTGCCTGTTCATATCCTTTGACCATTTATCAATTGGAGAATGGCTTAATTTTTTATAAATTAGAGTCAGTTCTCTATATATTTTGGAAATGAGGCCTTTATCAGAACCTTTAACTGTAAAAATGTTTTCCCAGTTTGTTACTTCCTTCTAATCTTGTTTGCATGAGTTTTGTTTGTATAAAAGCTTTTTAATTTGATGTAATCAAAATTTTCTATTTTGTGATCAATAAGGATCTCTAGTTCTCCTTTGGTCACAAATTCCTTCTTCCTCCACAAGTCTGAGAGGTAAACTATCCTATGTTCCTCTAATTTATTTATGATCTTGTTCTTTATGCCTAAATCATGGACCCATTTTGATCTTATCTTGGTATGTGGTGTTAAGTGTGGGTCCATGCCTAATTTCTGCCATACTAATTTCCAGTTTTCCCAGCAGTTTTTTTTATTTATTCATTTTTCCAAATTATCCCCTCCCTCCCTCCACTCCCTCCCCCCGATGGCAGGCAATCCCATACATTTTACATGTGTTACAATATAACCTAGATACAATATATGTGTGTAAATACCATTTTCTTGTTGCACATTAATTATTAGCTTCTGAAGGTATAAGTAACCTGGGTAGATAGACAGTAGTGCTAACAATTTACATTCGCTTCCCAGTGTTCCTTCTCTGGGTATAGTTATTTCTGTCCATCATTGATCAACTGGAAGTGAGTTGGATCTTCTTTATGTTGAAGATTTCCACTTCCATCAGAATACATCCTCATACAGTATTGTCGTTGAAGTGTATAGTGATCTTCTGGTTCTGCTCATTTCACTCAGCAACAGTTGATGTAAGTCTCTCCAAGCCTCTCTGTATTCCTCCTACTGGTCATTTCTTACAGAGCAATAATATTCCATAACCTTCATATACCACAATTTACCCAACCATTCTCCAATTGATGGACATCCATTCAACTTCCAGTTTCTAGCTACAACAAAAAGAGCTGCCACAAACATTTTGGCACATACAGGTCCCTTTCCACTCTTTAGTATTTCTTTGGGATATAATCCCAATAACAGCACTGCTGGGTCAAAGGGTATGCACAGTTTGACAACTTTTTGGGCATAGTTCCAAATTGCTCTCCAGAATGGCTGGATTCTTTCACAATTCCACCAACAATGTATCAGTGTCCCAGTTTTCCCACATCCCCTCCAACATTCATCATTATTTGTTCCTGTCATTTTAGCCAATCTGACAGGTGTGTAGTGGTATCTCAGAGTTGTCTTAATTTGCATTTCTCTGATCAGTAGTGATTTGGAACACTCTTTCATATGAGTAGAAATAGTTTCAATTTCATCATCTGAGAATTGTCTGTTCATATCCCTTGACCATTTATCAATTGGAGAATGGTTTGGTTTCCTATAAATCAGGGTCAGTTCTCTATATATTTTGGAAATGAGACCTTTGTCAGAACTTTTACTTTTAAAAATATTTTCCCAATTTGTTACTTCCCTTCTAATCTTGTTTGCATTAGTATTGTTTGTACAGAAACTTTTTAGTTTGATGTAATCAAAATCTTCTATTTTGTGATCAATAATGATCTCTAATTCTCCTCTGGTCATAAATTCCTTCCTCCTCCACAGGTCTGAGAGGTAGACTATTCTCTGTTCCTCTAATCTATTTATGATCTCATTCTTTATGCCTAAATCATGGACCCATTTTGATCTTATCTTGGTATATGGTGTTAAGTGTGGGTCCATATCTAATTTCTGCCATACTAATTTCCAGTTTTCCCAACAGTTTCTTCCGAATAATGAATTTTTGTCCCTAATGTTGGTATCTTTGGGTTTGTCAAAGATTAGATTGCTATAGATGTACCTTTTTTTGTCCTTTGTATCTAATCTGTTCCACTGATCTACCGTTCTATTTCTTAGCCAGTACTAAATGGTTTTGGTGACTGCTGCTATATAATATAGCTTTAGATCAGCTACACTTAGACCACCTTCCTCCGACTTTTTTTTCATTAGTTCCTTTGCAATTCTCGACCTTTTATTCTTCCATATGAATTTTGTTGTTATTTTTTCTAGGTCATTAAAATAGTTTCTTGGGAGTCTGATTGGTATAGCACTAAATAAATAGATTAGTTTGGGGAGTATTGTCATCTTTATTATATTCGCTCGGCTTATTCAAGAGCACTGAATGTCTTTCCAATTATTTAAATCTGACTTTATTTTTGTGGCAAGTGTTTTGTAGTTTTTCTCATATAATTCCTGACTATTCTTTGGTAGATGGATTCCCAAATACTTTATACTCTCAACATTTGTTTTTTCCTAGCAGTTTTTGTCAAATAATGAATTCTTATCCCAAAAGTTGGGATCATGGGGTTTGTCAAACACTAGATTACTACAGGTGTTCACTATTTTGTCCTGTGAATCTGACCTATTCATTCCACTGATCAACTAGTTTATTTCTTAGCCAGTATCAAATGGTTTTGGTGACTGCTGCTTATAATATAGTTTTAGATCAGGTACAGCTGGGGCCACCTTCATTTGATTTTTTTTTTCATTAATTCCTTTGAAATTCTTGATCTTTTGTTCTTCCATATGAATTTTGTTGTTATTTTTTCTAGGTCATTAATATAGTTTCTTGGGAGTCTGGTATAACACTAAATAAATGGATTAGTTTAGGGAGTATTGTCGTCTTTATTATATTTGCTCATCCTATCCAAGAGCACTTAATGTCTTTCCAATTATTTAAATCTGACTTTATTTTTGTGGCAAGTATTTTGTAATTTTGCTCATATAATTCCTGACTTTCCTTTGGTAGATAGATTCCCAAATATTTTATACTATCGACAGTTATTTTATATGGAATTTCTCTTTGTATGTCTTGCTGTTGGATTTTGTTGGTGATTTATAAAAATGCTGAGGATTTATGTGGATTTATGTTGTATCCTGTAACTTTGCTAAAGTTGTGGATTATTTCTAATAGCTTTTTAGTAGAATCTCTGGGCTTCTCTAAGTATACCATCATATCATCTGCAAAGAGTGATAGTTTGGTTTCCTCATTACCTATTGTAATTCCTTTAATCTCTCTCTCGATTTTTATTGCCAAAGCTAGAATTTCTAATACAATATTGAATAGTAATGGTGATAGTGGGCAACCTTGTTTCATTCCTGATCTTACTGGAAAAGGTTCCAGTTTATCCCCATTACATATGATACTTACTGATGGTTTTAAATATATGCTTCTGACTATTTTAAAGAATAATTCATTTATTCCTATACTCTCAAGTGTTTTTAGTAGGAATGGATGTTGGATTTTATCAAATGCTTTTTCTGCATCTATTAAAATGATCATATGGTTCTTGTTAATTTGATTATTAATATGGTCAGTTACACTAATAGTTTTCCTAATATTGAACCAGCCCTGCATTTCGGGTATAAATCCTACTTGATCATAGTGTATTATCCTGGAGATGATTTTCTTCAGTCTTTTTGCTAATATCTTATTTAAGATTTTAACAACAATATTCATTAAGGAGATTGGTGTATAGTTTTCTTAGTTTTCAACCTACCTTGTTTTAGGTATCAGTACCATGTCTGTGTCATAAAAGGAATTTGGTAGGACTCCTTCATTCCCTAATTTTTCAAATAGTTTATACAACATTGGTGCTAATTAGAATTCACATGTAAATCTATCTGGTCCTGGGGATTTTTTCTTAGGGAGTTGATTAATAGCTTGTTCTATTTCTTTTTTCTGAAATGGGACTATTTAAGCAATTTACTTCCTCCTATGTTTATCTGGGAAGCCTATATTTTTGGAGGTAGTCATACATTTCACTTATCAAATTTATTGGCATAAAGTTGGGCAAAGTAACTCCTTATTATTGTTCTACATGTTTTTTCCTTATTCAACATTATGGATATTTTGCTGGATATATTTTTGACCTCAGATCTAGTTCTTTTCTATATATGATTTCAGGACCCATGGTCTTTTTTTTGTGGCTGCTGATAAGTCCTACACAATTTTAAATAGATGCTACTGATTATTTTAAGGAAAAGTCCATTCATTCCTGTACTCTCAAGTGTTTTTAATAGGAATTGATGTTGGATTTTATCAAATGCTTTTTCTGCATCTATTAAGATGATCATATGGTTCTTGTTAATTTGATTATTAATATGGTCAATTATACTAATAGTTTTCCTAATATCAAACCAGCCCTGCATTTCGGGTATAAATCCTACTTGATCATGGTGTATTATCCTGGAGATGATTTTCTGCAGTCTTTTTGCTAATATCTTATTTAAGATTTTTAGCATCAATATTCATTAGTGAGATTGGTCTATAGTTTTTTTTCTCAGTTTTCAACCTACCTGGTTTAGGTATCAGTACCATGTCTGTGTCATGAAAGGAATTTGGCAGTTCTCCTTCATTCCCTATTGTTTCAAATAGTTTATATAACATTGGGGCAAATTGTTCTTTAAATGTTTAGTAAAATTCACATAAATCCATCTGGTCCTGGGGATTTTTTCTTAGAGAGTTGATTAATAGCTTGTTCTATTCACTATTTATGCAGTTTACTTCCCTGATTCTCATTTTTTTTCCCTGAGGCTGGGGTTAAGTGATTTGCCCAGGGTAACACAGCTAGGAAGTGTTAAGTGTCTGAGACCAGATTTGAACTTAGGTCCTCCTGAATTCAGGGCTAGTGCTCTATTCACTGCGCCACCTAGCTGCCCCCTGATTCTCATTTTCAAAGAGTTATTTTCATCTTTGATATTCTGTATCTCCTTTTCTAGTTAGCTAAGTTTTTTTTTTCATAATCTTGTTTTTCTTAGTTTTTTTGTTTTGTTTTGTTTTTTGTTTTTTTAGTTTTAGTTTTTCCTCAATGTTTCTTATTTGATTTTTAAATTCTTTTTTGAGTTCTTCTATAAATTCTCTCTGGGCATGGAATCATTTCACCTTATTCTTTGGGATAGAAGCTTTTTTTTATTACTAAAATGTCTTCCTCTGAAAATGAACCCTGGTTCATAATATATTTCTTTGGTGGGATTCTTTCCTCATTGCCAGTACATTTTTTTTAATAAGATGAATTAGTGTAAGCACCTCTAATCATGGTGCCTCTGACTTCACCTCAGCTCTCCTCTCTGACCAGGAACTCCAAACCAAGAGCTCCTCATTCCAACAAGTGCCAGTGGCCATCAGCAACCCTGCACCGCTGCTTCTGTACTCACTGGGTGCTGGTTCTTTCTCACTCAGGGCCCTGTCCTTGTAGCATCTGGTGTTCTTGATCAGCTGAGGTTCCCTCAGTTATACGAGACTCAGATCCGACTGTCCAGGAGGTGAAAGTTTCTGTGGTTCTTGCTGAAGCTCCAGGCACACCCAGCTAGCCTTAGGGTTCCCCACTTCTTGTTTCTAATGGAGATAGCAGGGAAGTGTTTGCATTTCACATGGGTCACTCCACACACCCCCCAAATCTTCTTGATTTTTCAGCAGTCTATGTTCTCCCTGATGTGCAAATTTTCTCTATTTGTGAGTGAAACCTGGAAACTTTGAAATTTACCAACCTAATCTGCCATCTTCCCAGAATCCTCCCCTTTTCATACTATCTTACCACTGCTTCTTAAGTCCCTCAGACTTTACTATCTTCCATGCTTTTATGTCATGATGATATTTCCCATTGCCCTCATTATTGGAATGATCAAAGAACCCCTGGATCAGACCCCACCATTGCATTTTTAGGATTTCTGGGTCTTTCTAATCATCTTGCATCTGAATTTTCTTTTATGTGTCATCTCTTCCAGTTAGTGTGTTAGGTCCCTGAGAGCAGTCAGCTATTTTCTTTGAATTCTCAAAATTTCATGCTGTTCTTGACACATGGTAAATGCATAATATATACTTTTCATTCATTCAAAGGCTTGAGAGAGTTTTTTGATTGATAAAAATTGAAATCATCTTGGAACTAAAAGAGTAGTATCACACCCATAGAAACATCTCAGCATTTTAGTTTGAACCTGAAGCGCAGGTTCACCTTGGAACCATCCTCAACTCTTGACTTTCATTTACTATCACCATTACCCCAACACACACACACACACCATTTTGATAGGTCATGACCCAATAGGGGGTTTCCTAACTTCGGGGCTCATGAAATTGATTAATAATAAAAATCAGTAAAGTTTAATTTCTATAGTAATTTACCTACCTATATACCCAGGATCATGTAAAAATTTCTCAGATGAAAAGGGATACTGAGTAGAAAAGAAGCCCTAGTCTAAACTGGTTGTCTTTGGAGGAAAAGTGCGGGTGAAGAAAGTCTAATGTGTCCAGACTTATGTTATGAATTTAGATGGACAATTTATAGAACTTGTTCATCCCTACATATAGTCCAAAATTGAACAGAAAAAAGCTTGTATTTGGGAAATTTGCAGTATTTTAAAATTTGTGTCTTTTCTCAATCTCTCTCTTTCTCTCTCTCTGTACTTTGATATTGTATACCTTTTTGCTGTTTAGTCAGCTTTTACTTAGAGACTTTATATGCTATAATATTGATGCACATATTTTTACCACTTATGATTTCTTTTTCAAATTACCCCCAATTTTCTTCCTGAAGCAAAGGCCCATTTTTCTATAATGTTGTATATCAATGAAGCACTGAATACCACATCTCAAAAAAAAATTTCCCCAAACAACCCCAAAACACATCAAAGCAGTGGATCAGCAATTGTCAGTGGAAAGATACATGGCAGATATGACTACAGTGTACTACCTATGAAGATAAGCACAGCCAATGTGTTAGAAAAGATAAAGAAATTAATAACTGAGAAAAGATGTGGGTAGTTTTTATAGTGAAAGTGTGGAATAACGTGTATAGTCTGTGGATGTGCCAGCACCCATAACAATCTCAAGTGATAAAGATTAATGTCTTTGTGGAAAATTTATAGAAGGGCACATCATGAGAAAAAAATAGGTTTGAATTTGCCCCATTGATGGGAGTATAGAGATTCTTTGAAGTTTTTTTTCCAATTGATGCTAGATCATTATGAATCATGAACATCACATTATCTGAAGAATTTAAATTGCAGGTGACAAAATAAGTTATGATTTATATTAAGTAAGCTATACTATATTAATGATAATCACTTGTACTCAAGTTCAAGTGTTATCAAAAACAGTGTACCATCAAAAGAAGAGATGGAAGCAGCTAGATGGTGCAGTGGAAAGAGCGCTGGCCCTAAAGTAAGGAGGATCTGAGTTCCAATCTGAATTTAGTCACTTAACACTTCCTAGCTGTGTGACCCTAGACATCTAATTCCAATTGCCACACATACACACATACACACACACACACACACACACACACACACACACACACACACACACATACACGGTAGTTTTCTGTTCCAGATAATAGATACCCAGATTGTTTCACTGGAGCCAAAGAATAGTAAAAGACCTAGAACACAGGTTTTACATTGGTTGATACTTAATAGAAGATTTAAGGTTGTCTGTGGACAAGGATTGCATGGAATAAAAGGGCATAGAGAAGCTGCTATTTTTACTGGTAGGGGGAATATTGTAATAGAATCACAATTGAAAAGGAGCTTAGTAGCCATCTGATCCAACCCCTACGTGAAAAAGAATCCCTTTTGCAATATCTCTGGGAAATGATCATTTATTCTTTTCTTGAAGACCTCCAATAAAAGAGAATCCACTCTTATCTGAGGTAGCACATTATCCATTTTTGAATAGTTCTAGTTGTTAGGAAGTTCTGTCTGTCATGAAGCCTAATTTGGTATTTTGCAATTTCTACTCATTAGTTTTGCCTTCTGAGGAAGTACAAAACAAGTCTAATCTTCTTTGTCACAGTCCTTCAAAGATGGAAAACTCTCATATTGTCCTGAAGTTTTCTCTTGTCAAAAATAAATACTCCTAATTACCTCAGTTGATTTTCATATGACATGAACTTGAGGTTCTTCACCACTCTGTCTTCCTCCATGCCCTTCAGTGTGTCAATATTCTTCCTAAATATGGCTCCCAGAACTGGACATAATATTTTAAAAACTAGTCTGACTAGTGCAGAGTATATAGAATTATTGCCTTATTCCTAGTAATTGTTCCTCCAAGTGCCAGAGGATGGGAAATGAGTAATACAAAAGTGGAGGCAATCATTAAAGACAAATTTTCTTTTTGTTTTTGAGAAAGAGAAGAAAAAATGTAGGATCATAGCTTGAGAGGATGGTAGAGCTAAAAGAAGGATCTTTTTTTAAGGATGCAGTAGATAGTATAGACAACATGAAAAAGCCACTAGTTAAAAAGAAAAAAAAATGAAAAAGAGGGTAGGTGACTGCAATTACAAAAATCTGACAGAAACTGAAGAGATACAATACAGGCTTGGGTAAGAAGGGTCACTACATCACAGAGAGAAAGAAAGGAGAAATGAGGAATTGTGTCACAGGGTTTTGAGATGTAGAGAAGAGAGAACTCATGGTGAATGACCTTGATTTTCTTAGTAAAGTATAAACCAAGATACTCTGTTGAGAGGATAGGAGAAGGAGGTAGATTGGAAACTTTAAAAGAGAAGAGGCTTGAAACAGCTCCTGTCAGGAATATAAAAAAGGACTTAATTCGAGGGGAGCAAAAGGTTTGCCTTGCTTCAATGATGTTATTAAATAACATAAATTTGTTATGGAGCCAGTTGATATAGTTGCATGGCAGCACTGTTCAACACTACATGAATAGGCATGGATGAGTTATATGTGAGAAATTTGACAAGGATATGAGAGAGAAAGATAATGTATCGCTTATCTATAGGGTTAATGAGATTATAAAGGGAGGAAAGGAGAGCTAGAAACAAAGTGATATAAGGTTGGAGTTAGTGGACCAGAAATAGTCTTAACAGGGGATTCAAAACTTTGTTCAATATCCAGGATATACCCTGGTTATTTGAAAAGACTCTTTTTGTGGGAGTACAGTCTGGCATTATGGATAACGTGCTAGATAGATTTTATGACAGGAAAACATGTTTTCAAATCCTACCTCTGCAACAAACTGTGTAATCCATGGCAAGTCCCTTAAACACAATCAAGTTCTTTATCTACAAAATGGAAAATCTACCTTTCTAGGATGTTGTGAGGCTAAAATGAAATCAAGTATGTAAATTACTTTAAAAACATTTAAAGCACCATTTATTTTTTATTTTTTATTTTTTTAATTTTGTTTTTTATTAATTTTTATAATTATAACATTTTCTTTAACAGTACATATGCATAGGTAATTTTTTTTTACAACATTATCCCTTGTACTCCCTTCTGTTCCGAGTTTTTCCCCTCCTTCCCTCCACCCCCTCCTCTAGATGGCAGGCATTCCCTTACATATTAAATATCTTATAGTATATCCTAGGTACAATATATATGTGCAGAACCGAATTTTGTTGTTGTTGTTGCAAAGGAAGGATTGTATTCGCAAAGTAAAAATAATCTGGGAAGAGAAACAAAACAAAACAAAACGATTAAAGCACCATTTAAATAGTAGCTATTATTTTGATTTAAATGATAAATATGAATATTTTTAAAGAGTCTGGTTTCTGTTTCACTACACTTAGATTGCATTGGTCAACCTACAAGCAGCTTGGGATTGCCTAAGTGCCATATAGAAATCTTGCTGGGGACATAACAGAAATGGGAAGGTAAAGGTTGATTGGTAACATAGAAATTAACTTCAATTTGTGAATATCCTTTCCAGATATGTATTAGGTCCCATATTTGGACCAATGCTATGATTCTGTTATTGTCTGCTCCTCCTACATTCAAGATCTTCTTTTACCTCCTTTCCCCAGGCAACTTTTATTCTATATATTTTCATAACAGAAATCTTAACATTATGGGGTTGAAGAAAAGACAGTTTCACATGGAAATACAAACTTTAGTTTGAGTCCTCCCTGACCAAGAGACAGGATGATAGGCAGAGATCTCTGGATTTTAAGTGAGAGATTGAGAGAGTAGATGCCTACTGCTTGTGTGACACTTAACCTCTCTGGACCTCAGTTTCCTCCTATGTAAAATGAAGCAGCTGGAGCAGATGATCTCAAAAGACACTTTTAGTCACTAGGCATGGGAGAAGACAAAAAGGATTCCTGTCAATTCATCAAACATTCGTATTTACTGTGTACAAAACTAGGCACCAGGGATAACTACAAAGCAAGAACAAGATGATCCCGGTGCCCATGTAGCAGAGATGCCAGTGGGAAGGGGATGAAGGAGATATAGTCTGTAAGAAAGGTAAATATGAAACAATTTGAGAGTAAGACAACAGAGGAAGTATTAACTGGGTGGCATCAAGGAAGACTAGGTTTTATGGGATACCTGAATTGAGTCTTAAGTGAAGATAAGGATTTTGTGAGGTGGAAGTTTTAGGCTTAAAGAGCAGGCTCTATATAAACAGAGGAATGAGAGATGGAGTCCTACATTTGGGGAACAGCTAGTAATTTTGATGGAATATAGGATGTGTGAAGGAAGTATAGGATAATAAGTTTAGAGCTAAAAGGGATCTCAGAGAGCATTAAGTCTGCACTTCTCAATTTGTTGATAAATAAACTGAATGACCAAAAAATAGTGACTTATCCAGTGTCACACGGCCGGTGTCTAGGATAGGATTTGAATCTTATGTTTCTGACTGCTCAAAATATAGTGCTCTATCCAATACACTATTTCTTCAAAGTGTTTACCTTCAAATGCAGCTCACAATATATGTGTTTAGAAACATGACATATATTAGAATAGATAACTGGTAACCTGAGGGAAGGTACTAGTGGTGAGGGTAAAAAGAAATATGGAGTGGCAAAGGGGTCTTACAGAAATTGGGATTTGAGCTATGTCTTGGAAGAAAGCTGGGAGGGGAGGGAAGGTAGAAGGCAGAGGTGAGGAGAGAGTTCATTCTAAGCATGAGGTACGTCATTGGCAGTCATTAAATAGTGTGTAATGTTCAAGGGTCAGAAAGAATGCAATCTCACTGGATGTTAGAATACTTGGAAGAGAGTAAAAGAAAAGAATACTTGAAATGTAGGAATGGGCCAAATTATAAAGGACGTTAAAAGCCAAAGAGGACATTTTATCTTTGATCTGAAGGTGAGAGGGAGTCCACTAGATTTTATTGAGTAGTGTTAGGTGTATGTTGGAGCCAGCTCTTGGAGATTGTTAAATGTTTAGTATAAGTATTCATGCCTTGTAAACTGTCAAATGCTACAAATCAAACTTTGATGTATTGTTTTGTTGATTGTCTAGACTTAAAAATGATAGAGAAAATATTAATAATGAACATAAAACTTAAAGGGGTGAACTGCTTTTTTTCCCCCTAGAGAACTAGTTCTTACACATTTACCTGAAATGTAATTAATAGAGAGGACTGGTCAGACCAGTCCTTTAGGAAGATGACTTTAATAGCAAAGTGAAATAAGAACTAGAGTGTCAAAGGTTGCCAAAGTTGGGGAAATATAACATGTGTTGGGTTTGAATATCTCTCCTTAGATACATGTGTTATCCTGGCACCTTCCTTTCTTTTTCAAGATTTATGTTTCCTAGTTTGTAAAATGAGAGCTGGGCTAAGTATAAGAATGGTTCAAGCCTTACATTTTATAATTTCTTTTGGCAACAAATTTAGCAGAGATAAAGCTAATTATCTTATTCCCTTTAAAATCTCTCTTCCTAATATTTAGTTTTGGATATAGGAAAGCTAAGATTGTCTTTACTCCCAATTGCTCCATGTAGTTAACCCAAGAGTCAGTCAGGAAGCCTCTTCAGGGAAACATTCAGTGAAAGAGATGTTTTTGAGAGGGTTGAGATCATTCCATTGGAGGAGGAAAAATGAAGTCTTTTGATTTTCTACCCCTGCCCATTCCCTTTGCTGATATCTCCTTTAATCTCACAACCAATTCTGTCTCTGCCATTTTGCCAACTCTGTCTCATTTTCCCTGCCCCATTGGAATGATCTCATCCCTCTCAAGGAGCAGGGGGGAAAATGGCAAATCACTCTTTGCCAAGAAAATCCCAAATGGAAACATGAATTCAGTTGTATACAACTGAAAATACTGAATATATATCTTCAGCACCTAGCACAGTACTTGGTACGTAGCAGATACTTAGTAAATGCTAGCTGACTGACATGTTAGATTTGATGCATAGTTTCAGCATGATGAGATGTTTTTTATCCTATTTCCTAGCTTCTACAAATTTGATAAGTATGCCACTTTGACTTATTATAAATCCTTGATAATATTGAACAAAAAAGACGAGAGAGCTTTCTAACATACAACTATACAGTAACTCTCTCCAGATTGACATTGATTCATTAATAAACACTTTTTGAGTGTGGTTGAATCCAATTTCAAATCCTGTTAATCATTACTGTCCTCTAACCTTTATTTGTCCATTTTTTTCCCAAAGATGTGACTTTGTCAAATACCTTGCTGAAATATAGGCATGTCTACACAATTCTCTGACTTAACCATCTTAGAAAAGTCTCAAAAAATGAAATGAGTTTAGTCTGTCATGATATGTTCATTCTTGATTAGCCCATATTGGTTTATAGTTATTATACCACTTCACTTTCCAAGTACTCAGCCCATCTATTTAGTAATATGTTTCAGGATTTTGCAATAAAATTACATCCATTTCCTCTTTCTTTGAAATCTAATTTTATCCTTTTTGAATATTTGAATCTTTTTGATGTATGTCCCCTTTTCTAATTATCAGAGTTCCTCAAAAGTTAAAAAAATTCCAAAAAGACAATAGTTCAGTAGTCACAGCTACAAACTCCTTCAGTAGTGTCAGGTATAACTCATTTATGCCAGGTAACTTGAATTTATTTAGGGGAATTTTTTAACCAATTTGAGTTTCAAGGTCAAGGAGGAAGTTAAATAACTGTGTTAGCATTGTTGCCAGGGAAACCTTTTTCTGACTGGAAAAAGATGCCCACGAAGTCTTAAGCAGATTGGGACAAATGACATAGTCTAATATTTATCTTTCTGTTTCTTATCTGGAAGGAAAAGGATACAGTAATAATGTGTAGGGTATGTTGTTATTAGAGCTTTTTTTTTCTTCCTGTTTTTCTTCCTATTCCTTTAAGATAGTCAGTTCTCCATTATGCAGATATCCCAGAGCTAATTAGAGGTGATACTGAAGCAAATGAATATATTTTCTTTCATCCAAGTTATCTACAATCTATCTCAACTAGTCAATCAACAGGCTCATACTATGTGCCAGGCATTATGCTAAACTTTGAGCATACTAAGACTCAAGGATATCACATCTTAATGGAGAACACAAATAACTAGATACAGTGTCGGAAGTTACACTGGAGATCCCCAGCTTTACCTGCTGAAATTCTGTCTTCCAAGAGCCTATTTATATGACTTTGGGCAGATCACTTAACTTCCTTGATTGGGACAGGGGAAAAGGGAAGGAGACAGGAATTGTCTCTGAGTTCTCTTCTATCCCTAGATAAATGATCCAGCATATAGTTCAAATGCCTTCTTCTTTGTGGAGGCTTTCCTTATTTCTCTTTCTTCTTCCCCTCCCCCAGCCAATAGTGATCTCTTCCTCTTTAGCTCTAGGTCTTCATATTCTTAGCCTCTCTCTTCCTGAGAGTGAATAGTCTGGTTTCATCAGGAGGTCTCTGGAATCATTGTTGGTTATCCTGATGATCATTTGGTACTTTGGCATTGTGATATTTCCCTTAAAGATGTAGATGGTATGATGGACAGAAACAGCTACGCCCAGAGAAGGAACACTGGGAAAGGAGTGTAAAATGTTTACACTATTGTCTTTCTACATAGGTTACTTATAACTTCGGAATCCAATTCTTACTGTGCAACAAGAAATTTGGTTTTACACACATATATTGTATCTAGAATATACTGTAACACATTTAATGTATATGGGATTGCCTGTCATCTAGGGGAGGGAGTAGAGAGAGGGAGGGGAAAATTTGGAAAAGTGAATACAAGGGATAATGTTGTAAAAAAATTACCCATGCATATGTACTGTCAAAAAATTATAATTATAAAATTAATAAATTATATTTTTAAAAAAAGATGTAGATTGTAACTTCCCACTATATTTTTACAGTTCTTGCCCATGTCTACCTATAATGAAGGTAGTGTGGCATAGTAGTTGGAATGCTACTCTTAAAATCAGGAAGACCTGCAATTAAATTTTACCTGAGATATCCTGGGCAAGTCAAATGTCTGATACTCAATTTCCTCACCTGGAAAATAGGAATAATAATAATAGCACTTATTCCACAAGGTTGTTAATAAGGATCAATGAATTGTAAAGCTTTTGCAAACCTTGAAGAGCTATATGAATATCAGCTAGTTATTATTTATCTTTTTCAGATCTTCATGTCTTTGGAGAACTCCTTGTTTTTTCAGTATCTTGAATATGCCAAAGTATTACTCAAACTGTTATCTTTAATTCTTGCTATATTACTTCTCTAATACTTCCTCCAATCACACACTTCCATTTTAAAAGTTATTTCTCTCATGTCATTATTGACTTACTATTCATCATTTTTGACTTTTTTATTTCATAGAATTATAGAATATCAGGGTTAGAAGGGACCTTGCAGGGCATATTAAAGCATTTTAAAAGGCATACATCCTCAGCACAAGTGGACAGTGTCTCCTTGGAGCTCTCTAGTGACAGGAAACGCACTAGTATGGTTGAGTGGGTAAAGTGATGGCCTTGGAATAAGGAAGACGTAGTTTCAGGTCTCCATTCAGACACTATGGAACTATGGAAAAGTCCCTTAAACCTTTTGACCGTGGTTCTTCATCTGTAAAATGAGAGGATTAGACTAGATGGTCTGTAAGGACCTTCCTAGCTCTTAAGGCCATGATCCTATGATCCTGAAACAGCTTGGTTCACTTTTGGACACTGTTTTTTCTCATTTGGTGACAAATTTTTTTTCTAAATCTTCCATCATTTGTTTCTAGTTCTGCATTGTAGAGCCAAGTAAAATAAATTTAGTCCTTTTTCTATATACAGTCTTCTATATATTCTAAGACAGCTAGCCTATCTCCCATGTCTTCTCTGGTCTAAACAGTCCTACTTCATTCAAACTATCCTTGGAATGATTCCAAACCCTAATCATTCTGGCCATTCTCATCTGTACACGATACTGTTCAGTATCTTTTTTAAAATGTGAATACCATGTTCCAGAGGTCTCTTGATTAGGCAGAATATAAGAGTACTCCGAGTTTGTTCTGGTACAATGTATCTGTTAGTACATTTAAGTTTCATTAGCTGTCTGGACTGGTATTCAAACTTTTGACTAATATGGAACTTGCTATCAGTCCAAGGTCATTTTCACTGACTGAACCATTGTCTGGCTACACCTCCCTCATCATGTCTTCATGTGGCAAGGTTTTTTTTTTTAATCTAAGCATAGGAATTTCCATTTTTCTGTATTAAATGTGTCTTCTGTAAAATTCTACCATGATCCCTCATTTTCGTATGTAAGCAAATTTGGATTCTCAACAAACTAATAGTCAAGAGGTCTTACCAAAACCAGAGACTTCAGAAGTGGGCAGTATGTAATAAAAGTTTCAGCCTTGCTAAGTGTAGTATAATAGTAGTAAGAGCAGTAAAAATAATAAGCGACACATATTCTCACACAAGATTCATAAAATCCTCCCTCAAATTAACTTTTTTAAAAAACTAAATTTTTATTAAAATCTCATTTATAAATTGCCTATATATCACAACATTGAGTTAATGTTTTAATACAAATACACTGAAACAGGGTAGAGGTGGACTACTGGCTTATGTGTTAGAGATATTTATGAAGACTTTAAGGGACATACACACACATACACACATATATACACAGAGATACATGTACATTATCATTATCCTGGGAGTGATGTTAGAATGTGGATATGATCTCTATTTCAAGCTTAGACATAGCATCTCATACCTTTGCCCCTCTGTTCCTCTTTTCCTGAAGTGATCTTTTATAATATAGAACACTATCATCACACTGGTTGTTGCTGCTGCAGGGGATTTCTTTAGCCTGGAATCCAAATCTCAATGGTCCTGGAAAAAAGTTAGACAAGGAGAAATGAGTTTAGATTTTATTGTAAGTATGGGCCAGTCCTTTAGTAAGCTAGTGTAGCCTTGCCTCAAGTAGTGATTTGATAGAGCGGGTACTGAATGAGCTCAAAGTAAACATCAATTCATGAAGTTGTTTTCTTTTTTGACCATTCTTTTTGCAGATCATGGAGTTGCTTTATCTTTAGTTTCAGAGAAGTCTTTTCACTAGAACTGTGTGTGTATGTTGGTTTAACTTTTATTTTTATTTTAAAATTTTATTATTTATTTTTAATGTTAAAATTTTTTGAGTTTTTCTTCCTCTCTCTAGCTCTTCTTTACATCCGCTGAGAAGGCAAGCAATTGATAACAATTTTACATGTAAAGGGTAGCTAGATCGTGTGGTGCACTGAATACAGCACTGGCCCTAGAAGGAGAACCTGACTTCAAATCCAGACTCAAGATACTTAACACTTACTGTGGGACCCTGGGCAACTAATTTAACCCTAATTTCCCTGCAAAAACAAAGCAAAAAACCACAACTCTACCAACAGTTTATCAGCAAAACTATTATCCTATATTCCTTCTATCATTTGTCATTTACGATAAGTGTGATGTGGTACCTTAGAGTTATTTTAATTTGTATTTCTTTAGTTAATAGTGATTTAGAGCATTTTTCCCAATGTGACTAGAAATAGCTTTGAGTTCTTCTTTTGGAAACTGCCAAAACTTCCAGCTGTATGTTTTTGACCATTTATAAACTGGGGAAATGGAGCTTATTTTTATAAATTTAATTCTGTTTGCTACGTAGCTGAGAAATGAGACCTTTATGGAGAAATTGCTTCAGATTTTACAATATTATGTCATTGTTTATGATGCCTTTTAGCAAAATGTACTTTTCCCAATTATCTCTTTTAATTAAATCTATCAGCAGTTTTATTGTATTATGGTGTTCAGATTTTTTTGTCATGTTTTTCTGAAAGACTCAAAATTCAAAAGCCTTGTGCATCCTCTCTTTGGGATCAATATATTTTTGGTAAAATCATGTTTACTTTAAATGTTTCTGCTTTTTTCTTCTCATCTAGATTGTCTTTAACATCAGTGTATTTGCTTTCCCAATCTGGGCAGACTTTCATCTCTTCACCTTTGTTTATTTGATTAGTTTTACCACTCTGGATTCAAGTTTTTTTGTTTGTTTTAATTTTGCCCATTGTTTCTGCTTCTCAAGACATAAATTCTGTTTTCAAGATTTTTCTCTCTTGAACCATGCAAGATCATTCAGCTAACACTCTTGGGAATTATAGGGCATTCTGCCACATTGCGTGTTGATTCATCTTCCTTTGTGTTTAAATATTTATGCACAGATCCCTTCATGATCTGGAGGCCATGTTCTCTTCTGTTTAATTTCTCCCTTGCTGGTTTTTCTGCTTAGCATCTTTGGATTCTCTTCCTATTGAGAACTTTGGTAATTTCAGTCTTTTTCTTTATACTCCCCTATCATTCACTTTCAGATTTCCTCTTTGAAAACATTGGAAACCTGTGGGTTCAAATCTTGTGTCAGGTACTTACTACCTTTGTGACAATAGGCAAGTACCTATATGGTACCTGCCTCACTGGATTGTTGTGTAGTTCCAATAAGATGTATAGTTTTTTGTAGGATCAGCAGTATTTTTATTATTATAGAAAGAGATAAGATGTATATATCAAGAAGTGTATGTTGACACGGACCAAACTTTTGCTCACAGTCATCTACAGAATTCATTTCAGGACTTCCTTGCTACTTAAGTGTGAGATATTTTGGTGATAATAATTATGAGTCAAGTTTTCATATTCATAAGTTGTAAAAAGAACATCAAATCCAATAGAAAAGGATTCCACTAGACTTAATAGCAAAGTAAATAAAAAGGGAAAATAACCAGGTGCTATGGTCCAGTCTAGCTCCTCTGAAGGGCTCAGAATAAGTCCTTGTCAGGATAAGCAAAAGTCCTTGTCCCACGTTGTGGACACCAATTGTAGCGTGCTGTAATCTCCAGAAGCTGCCAATCGCTCTCTGGGAAGAGATCTGCTGTGTCAACTCAAATCTCTCCGACAGATTCTTCTTCCTGTAGAGAACCATTGTCTTCAGACAGTTGCCGTTAACTCTTGTCCAGAGAAGTGACTTCCCTTCCTGCAGAGAGGCCCGTCAAGCCTGATGTAGTGCAGAGACTTCTATCTCTGGAGTGCTGTCCTCTTTTATCCTCCCAGAGAATGGGCGTGGGATAATGCAAGGGCTTCTGAGAGGAAGAAGTACTCCAACCAATGAGCTTACTCCCCTTAGAATTCCTAAGGTGTAAACTCCCTTTAAAGGCCCAAATCAAAGGTCTGAGCCAGAGAACTGTCAAGTCAACCTGAGTTCTCACCTTGTAATTGTCCAGACAACCTGAATTCTCACCTTGTCACTGTCCAGACAACCTGAGTTCTCACCTAGTAATCCTAACAACCAGGGAACAGAATCATTCTTAGCTTCCTTCTTTGTCTCTTCCCCTCCACCCCCCATACACAAATAAATGTAATTCCTGTAGGCTTCAAAGAGATTATAATTAAATTCTTGCTTTCTCCCACCCCCCAAATCAACACAACTTGATTCAGATGAATCCACCAGTTTGTGGGGGGGAGGTGGGGAGGGATAGGAGAGAGCAGAAGAACTCCTCTTCTGAGACTCACATTCCCAGTAATGAAAGGTTTAGGGTTCATTGTGTTTTGCTTCCTGGAGTTCTGCTGTTTATATCCGGAGGGCAGGCATGCACTCTCTCTCTCTTCAGAACCTGGAAATCTGCTCTCTTGGGGCAGATTGAAGATTTGCTGAAGTCTCTCATCTTAACTTCAGGGTTTTCCGGATTCTGTTAGGATACCATGGTGGTATTGTTCCACATTTTCGTTTTATATTTCCTCCTTTTGATCACAGTTCTGTCTTCCTTCCCTCTCTATCTTGTAACCTACTCTGACACTGACTACTTTTAAACTTTCTATTTCTTGGCAGTCTCTCTGTTATACAACCCAACTATACTGAGAAACACAGGTTCCTGGGGAAGAGTCTTGAAAATTTCTCCCAATGAATATTTCTCCTGAGGTTTTATGGAAGATATATCAGATAGGAATTGCAGTTCAATACACTTCTATTACAAATAAAACACAAGTGTTAGGATAGTATGATAGGATAAAAGAGAGATATAAGTACTATGGGAACATTTGAATATTATTTTCATTTGGGGGCATGGGGATTCATGGAAGGCTTAAATGAAAGCAATGGCCCTGAATTGACTGGGCTCTGCAAAGGGGTAGGGGAGGGGGAGGAGAAGAGGGGAGGGAGAAAAAGGGGAAATTTCTACAGATTAATCTGAGGAAGTAATATATTCCAGTAATAGGAATTGATCTACAGAAGGACGTGGAGGTAAAAAACAAAAGGAAGAATCAGGAAATAACTGGTATTCTGTCTAGAAATTAAAGTGAAGGCATTAGTATTTATTCCTATAGGCAATAGGCAGTCATGAACCACTGAAAGTTTTAAAATAATGAAGAGTTGGTCTGAACTATAACCTTCACGAGCTTATCTTTGCTGCTGTGCCAAGGGTGGATCAGAGAGAAAAGACCAGAGGCATGCGATAAGTTAGGATGTTATTACTTTGGTCTAGATCAGGGGTCCTCAAACTTTAAATAGGGGGCCAGTTCACTATCCCTCAGACTGTTGGAGGGCCAGACTATAGTAAAAACAAAAGCTCACACTCTGCTCCGCCCCTCAGCCCATTTGCCTTAACCCCGGGAGGATCTCCCCCCCTCCACCATAAATGTCCTCAGCCTGCCGCATCTGGCCCTCGGGCCGTAGTTTGAGAACCCCTGGTCTAGATGAGAGGTGAAAGCCTGCCCCAAACTGCTCAGCAGTGAGAGCTATATGGGGCCACAGAAGTGAAAGACGTTGAATTGAAGAAATAGAAACAAGACTTTAAAATTGGTTTCATTCAATACATCATATATGACTTAAATAACAAAAGTATCTAAAATACATAAACTTAATTTTTAGGCAAGTAAAATAATGGAAATGTCAGGAAATTTTTGTTTTGTTTTTATATGTGACATGATGACATGGAGCATAGTGACTTGAGGCCTATTCTTGGAGGATTCAAGTGCCATTTTCGACAGAAAGATGAGTCACTAAACTTCTCAGTGTTCCAGGCAACCCTCCAAGAATTTAAGTTGGAAAAGAGTAGTCAATTTACAATAGAGGAGGGAGCTTCTACAAAGAATTCTCTATACCCATAAATGTATAAGTCTGGGACCACCTTGCCCTCAATCATTTTAATTTGAAATTGTTGGGAACTGATGTGGTTTCAGTTTGTTAAATGGCATAACAAAACCTTGGTGGGTTTTTTTTTCCCAACACATAGTTGGGGGGAAAAAACCCAACATACCAAAATTTTTCTATAGTGCACACTTAGAAAAATGAAATCTATCCCTTGGGTTTGAAAGAATTCACTGGTATCTCACTGTGGATGGATATTCTAGAAGAACAAATATGCTCATTGATTCTCTCTGACTAATGCTTTAAATTAAAATAGATTTTATTTAAAAAATTAAATTTACTCTTAATCAAGCCAGCATGATATTTACATTTACTTTCTGGGCTTTTGTTGCTCTCATAATCTAACAAAAAGGAGTCAAAATCTTAACTCTTTTTAGATTTGTCTTACTTAAGAAATACATTTGTAAGAAATTAAAATTAGCTGCATGGTTGGCATCAACAGTGTGTTGAGAATTAAGTTATCAAGTATTTCAAAAGCATTTTGAACTAATAACTAGCATTAATGTTTAAAAGTTTACAATGCACTCTACAATACATTTTGGAGCCTCTCAACCTTGTGGAGATAGTATAGGTATCAATCATTTTACAGATAAGAAGCTAAGGCTTAGAAAAGTCACTACTAGTCACATGTCTGAAATGGAATCCAACCCAGTTCTTCCTCAATCCAAGTCTGGTACTCTATCCATCATACCACTGGTATATGGTATAATTAAATGGAATATGGTATAATATATGGAGTAAAATGAACTACAACTAAGAGAAGCACCCAAATGGGAGTTTAATGTGTATTTTTATATGGTGTAGACCAGGGGTTCTCAAACTACAGTCCACGGGCCATACACAGCCCCCGAGATTATGGCAAATGGGCTGAGGGATGGAGACAGAGTGTGAGTTTTTGTTTTTACTATAGTCTGGCCCTCCAAAAGTCTGAGGGACAGTGAACTGGCCCCCTATTTAAAAAGTTTGAGGACCCCTGGTGTAGACGATGTCTTTAATAGTTGGCAGATTGATTGGAACAGTAACTAGCAATAGCTTTACCTTTAGCAGATTTAGTTTGAGAGTTGAGGGTGGGGACAAGGAACAAGCTGTAGGTTTAGTTGAGTCAGGAAGAGACAGAAGAGACAGTCCCAGATCCCAGAGAGAGTCCATATACTGTGTACCACCAGCGGGCCATGAGTTCAAGTGTGGGGATATAGAAAAGAGACAATTCCTGATCATCTCATATCCTGGGGCAAAGATCTATTTTATCTGACTAGTTATGGTTCTAAGCCTGATTTATTATGGTCCCCCAGGTCTATATTTACTCAAATGTGATGACCATTTTCTTGTTACAGACTCAATTTTATATTTATGTGTTATTACTAGGTTATGCTATTTTAGTGACTGTTGGTTCTATTAAGGATATATTTTGCTTCTTATTATGGTTTAATTTTAGTAAGAATGATTCATTCCCCTCGTAGGTGGTTTCTGCCCCCTGTAAATGGATATAATACTGAAAGGGACATCAGATGGTTTAATCTTCAATTGTATTCTTATTTGCATAAGGCTCCCCAAAGCATTGGTCTGCCCAGTGCCTCAGCAGACCTTTTGTATAAATAAAATTGAATCAAGCATATGAGTAAGTGTGCCTGGATAGCAGCCCTGGAATCTCATTGACATTCCCCTACTCAAAGCTGTTTTTTTCCCAGCTCGCCTCCAACACATTCTTAATACATACTCAGCTCCATTAGGTCCTCTCATCCCTCCTTTATAGCACTGGCCTTTTCATCTTCAAGTAGCAAGAAGACTTGGCCCCTTCAAGTGCCATTTACAGCTTATTGTCTTTTGTGGTCTGCACTTTTGAACATCATATTTCTTATCTAGAACAGATCTAAGCATCTCTAGCTCAAAATCCCCAATCATTTATATAAGCCCTGTGTCTGGAGAAGAAGTGATATATGTTCAAACAACGGAATGGGAGATTTGTGAGGACCATAGGTGGATAAAGTAAGCCACATTACAAATAAAACTAGAATATTGTGATCATGCAAGCCCAATTAGTGTTTAGCTAGCATTTTTATTCCAGTAAATTTCCATATTTTCTTAGATATTTCATCTTCACAGAAAATGAGGAGGCAGACTGGATTCTCTCCTATGACTTAAGAACAATCTAATAGCAGGGGTGATTCATCCTAATTGATTCTCTTTTGAGCTTCATATATAAAAAAGTCTCTTTATGGGGGAGGTGTGAGTTAACTCCCCACAATCCTACAACCTTAGCTTGGAATAATAGAAATAATAGGAAATTGGACAGTTGATGATTAACTGTTCCTGGAGGTGGACAGATGGGAGGTTTTTAGGACTTTGGTATAGTGCTTCTAGGATCCCAGGGAACCTTCTTGGGTAGATTGTTTTTTTAATTTTCTTGCTTTATTTTTATCTTCTGAAGTGCTTTTTAAGAACTTGTTCTGCCTGAAAATACTGGAATAAAAATTATTTTAGTAAAAGAATTGCCTATTTCAGGCCTGGGTTGATCTGGGCTCTGAGTGATCCATTGTATCACATGCATAATAGCAACCTGGACATCTTCCCTTTGCAGTAAGATAATAGAAGTTGTGCAGTTTAGAATATTTTTGTTTGCTCTTGAATTGAATGAATGGATGAATGTTAAACATTTACTTTTTTGCACAGCACTATAATAAGCCCTGGAGCTATTAATAGAAAAGTTAGAGTCCCTGTTCTCAAGGAGCTCTTTCTAATAATAATTTTAATAACTGACAGCTTGCACAGTACCACCCCCCAGTAAGTAATGGTAATTGAGAGTGGAGTTTTTACTTTCATCACTTTATAGTATTAGAATTTTTAATTCAATTCAATTAAAATTGTAAATGCTTATTAAGCACCTAGGAGGGATTGTAGTATGGTAGGGAAAAAGCAGGACCACAGAATTTTAGAGTTAAAAGAGATCTTGGTGATCATCTGGTCCAATCTGTACCTGATCAAGAATTCCTTCTGTTGTATCTTTGGCCAGTGATCATCGGTTTTTTTCTTGAAGACATCCTTGGAACAACTCTTCCACAGGCTTTTCCATCTTTGAATAGCTTTACTTTAGGAAGTTTTTCTCTTTATTGATATGGTCAGTCCTTATGCAGCCTCAGCCTATTGCTCTTGGTTCTGCTCTCTATAATTCAACAGAATAAATCTGATCCTTCTTCCATATGACAGCACTCAAAGACAGCTTTTGTGACCTTCCTATGGTACTTTGATTTCATTGGTGTGGGGAACTTTTGGTAAGGAAATTGCATATAAAATGAAGACACTGGCACAATTCTGCAATCTTGGACCTTAGAGAGTTGTCTGGCACACTGAGAAGTTAAACAGCTTACAAGCTTTTATAAAGCTTGCATATATCAAAAGTGGGTCTTGAACTCAGATCTTCATGATTCAGATCATTTCTGTTTACTATAAAATCTGACATCTCATTAAGTAGTTATGCAGGAAGGGACATTGGTCCCTTCTGATTGTATGGATTAAATATTGTCTTCCTCCAGAATAACAATTTGTCTCTATTTTAAAGATCCATTAAGAAAGTGTAAAGTCTGAATTGCCACCAGGCGACACTTTATTTAAGCTGCCAGCCTAGAATTGTGTCTCAAGCACAGGCAGGACATAGCCTTTCTTAAAAGGTTACATGTATCCCAAATGGCCACCAGAGAGCACTCATTCTGCAAATATATAGCTGCTACCTTATGTTATTAACTTGGATTAACTCCTTTTTTAAGCCAGGTCCAGAATTAATCTAGGGAATGAAATGAAATATTGCTCGGAATATTAAAATAGGGAATCCACTGTACAGACTGTCACTCCTCTCTTACCTACACTTCATCTGTGTTCTAATCTCTCTACTTTTCACTGCATTCATGAATGTAAAATTTATTGTTCTATCATCACAGGGTTAATTATACAGAGAATAAAATGGCAAGTTAACTAGACTATGTGAAGCCATTTGTTCCACCCATATCATAGCCCTCTTCCCATTTCCCTTACAGATCTTTAAGTGTCACTAGAAGGATATCACCTTATACACACTGAGGGGAAACAGATAGGGGTTGGAATGGACACTGTCTCAGCAACATGGATTAAGAAAGATAAATGGAGGATAATGAAGAGCTTCCACTCTGTCTGACTCATGGTCTACAAGAGATCAGTTTTATCCAACTCACCAGCTCAAATACATTCCTAATATTTGTTAATCCCAGCAACTCTGAAGTTTTTTCTCCTCCTATCTCCTAGTCATCATTTCAGCTCTAGAAAAGCTCAGGCTTTTTCTTGACTATGCTGGTAAGAGTTTGAATGGCAAGAAAAAAAGACAAGGAGAAAGCAAAGGAGGATGCTGCATGTATCATACAACTAGTTCTCCATAGGAACAGCTAGATGGTTCAGTGGATAGAGCACTGGCCCTGAAGTCAGAAAGACCTGAGTTCAGATGTGACCTCAGGCACTTAATATTTCCTAGCTGTGTAATCCTTGGACCCTAATTGACTCAGCAGATCCCTTCCCCCCCAAAAAAAAAATAAATAGTACCCCTTATCTTGCCACATTATTAGCATATTCTCCTTTAGTCCTAGTGAAGAGGAAGAGATAACTCCTTCCGTATTAAGATCATCAGAAACTTCTTGGCCTGTCTTTCTTTCCATGAATTATCTCCCTGGAATTAGGAGGACAAAATAATTAAAGGAAAGAAAGAGGACAGGAAGAAGCATAGAATGTACAAGAAGTATCCTATTTTATAGACAAGAAGGGAGAAGCTCATAGAAATTAAGAAACTACCTACAGACTCAGTTCACAAGCATCAACCCTTGGACTCAAAACTCTACCTTTGTACATGAACTTTCAGGTTTTCATAAATTATACAATTCTGAAAAGTTCTTTTTAGTGACAAATATTTAACTACTTTCACATCCCAAGGAAATTGGGAGAGCTTCATCAGAAGCTTTATCTTTTCACATTGACTTGAGAGATTATATCTACTTCTCAAGACCATATTCTAAAACACCCTGTTACATCCCTGATGTGAAGAGTTATTCTTCTCACCTTATTACAGTGGGTTACCACCAAAGAGAGTTATGTTTAAAGGACATGATCTGACCCATGAGCTACATCTAAATTTATATTATGTTATTTGCATTTTAATGGAATTATAATGTAATTTTTTTTGTATTTCTTATTTTTTCATACATGTGCTCTCATCTGTCATTATAGATTAGAAATATCAAAAATACGCCGTATCTGCCACATTCTCAAGTGTAACCCAAATCAGATTAAAATATAATTGGTAAATATCTGAAAAATATTTTATGCAACAAATATAAGTTATATATATATACATAGAATTATATGTAATATTTTATAAAACATAACATTTCAAAAGTAAGTCAATATGTGGCTTTTAGGGATCCTTATATAGGAATCAGTGACTGCCATTTATTTTTATTTGAATTTGACATCATTGATATAGATGGTGAAGAATCATCTCTCACATTTGATCTTAGATAAGCATTTTGGAAACAATTATGCTCAGCTTTCAGTCTGAAAATCTTGAAGGAACTCTTATTAAAACTACTGCCTGTCTAAAAATCAACTGCATAAGACATATTGCTGTTTGGGGCAATCATACTAAAGCTTTACAGATTGGCTGAAATTTTCCTTGTAGGTTACCACACTATTATTGCTACGCCTAGAAAACAAAAAATATTATTTAAAATAAGCAGACCTCACATTTCCTGATTCATTCATCTAGGTAAGTCTAAAACAAGTAGATAGAGTCTTTATTGGTTTAGCAGCAAGTGAAAGTAGCACATGGCTATACTCATAGTTTTGAGGGAAATGTACCTTCCTGGGTCTTACATCTCAAACAGAAGACTGATGATAAAGACCAGGCTCTCACCACTCACTCAGCCCATATTCACTGCAGCCTCAAACCAATACACAGAAGTTCTCCAATGATGAAATTAAAATAACATTTATAATCTCACTGCCAGGAATCCTTTGACAATAATAGGGATAGGGGCAGCCAGGTGGCACAGTGGATAGAGCACCAGTCCTCTAATCAGGAGGACCTTGAGTTCAAATTTGATCTCAGACACTTAACACTTCCTGGCTGTGTGACCCTGGGCAAGTGACAACCCCAATTGCCTCAAAAAAAAAAAGACAATAATAGGGATAATTTTCATATTCTTCCTCTCAGGAATTTGACTTAGTCTCTGTGCCTGTGAAAACAAGTGACCTACCATATGGTTCTTAAAGCAGAGAACATAAGGGGATACATTGAATTAATCTCAGTAGAAAAGTTAGTTCTTGGTCTCAAATTCATATAAGAACTCATAATGTGGGAATAAATCTAGATAATCTGTGGAAATAGAGAGGAGGGGATGGATTTTAAAAATCTGGAGATGGAATTAATAGGATCTAATAACTAGTTGGATATGGGAGGTAAGAGAAAGAGTTGAGTAAAAAATTAAGATGAAGAACAGGGAAGGCCAACCAAGTAAAAATGTTATAAATAGAATTAATGAGGTAAGAAGAAAATTTAGAGGAAAAGATCAGTTTGATTTACTCTACATGCTAGTGGGACATAGATGTAAATCTGGATCTTAGAGAAATAGTCAGAACTGGAAATATAGATTTGGAATTCATTTAAATCAGAGGTTCAATCTGAGGTCTGTGAACTTGTTTAGTTTAAATGTTTTGAAAATTCTATTTTGACATAATTGCCTTCCTTTGTAATATTATATATTTTACTTTATTTACTTAAAACATGGATTTCACTAAAATTCAATCCCTGATCTATATAGAAGTGGCAACTTTAATTGTGGAATTGTTGAATAATTAAGAAGAAAGTATAGAAATATAATAAAAGAGATTATAGCCAAGGACAGATGTTTGGGGAAAATCCATACTAAAGGATCAGGAAGAGGATGAGAAGCAAATGATAGAGAAAAGATCAAGATTGAATTATTCAAGATGTAACAGAGTCTAGAAAGTGTGGTTTCTTTGAATTTGAGGGAGGAGAGAGAATATAAAAATAGGAAATGTACTCTTATCAAAATCTGCAGCAATATCAAGGAGGAGGAAGACTGAGGGGGAAATAGCCATTGGTACTTTTTTAAGGGTAATATTAAAAGAGTGGGAGGAGAAGAAGCTATATAGCAAGGTTTGAGGAAGGAGTTGAGTGGTTAAGTGGAGGTATTTAGTCTATATAGCATTTCCCAGAAATTTGGCCATGAAAGGATAGAGACAGAAATAGTAGCTGGATTGAGATTAAAAGAGCAAAGGGAACAGTTTTTATTTGTTATTAAGATTGGGGAGACTTGAGCATGTTTGTAGATAGATGGGAAAGGACTAAGGCTAAGGGAGTGATTGAAAAAAGGATAACTGATGGGTAAAGGACCTGAAGAAGATGAAGTGATAGGATTAAGTGCCCAAGAAGAAGGATTATTCATAGTGAATAGTAAGCATAACTCTTCTGTGACAGAAGGAATGAAAAAAAAAGAGATAGTGGTAATGCTGAAAAATTTTAAGGAATGGAGCTGAGGAAATTGTCATGGAATGGCTCCAATTTTTATGGTGAAGTAGAAAAGTTATCTTATTTAAGTATGGAAAATAGTTGATGACAAGAGGGGAAAAAAAGCCATCACTATGAAGAATGAGATATGAAGTCAAAAAGAGTAGCCTAAAAAAAATTGTTGAATAGATTAAAAGGATTGTTGAATTGCAGTAAGAGCCTATTTGAGAATTTGGATTCTATCTGAGCAAAGGTCTCTTTAGGGAGGTCCCTCTCTTATAATACAGACTAACTCCTCAAATGCCCAGGGGAAAGGAGTATGAATTTCACCTGAGTTGCTGCTTTCTTAAAGAGAAGACTCTACCCTAATAATAATGAAAACTATCACCAAAATGACTCACTTAAGTGCACTTTCCTAGTCTCTCATCAACACCACAAGGAGGTTCTTCCTTTTCACGTTGTGTTAATTCGGGGTCCCCAATTTGCATCAATTTCTTATTTCACTGCCCTTAAAGTTTGTTTTTCCACCACCTACTGCACAACATGAAAAAAAATGTCTTCATTGCTATACCTCTTATTGCAAAGAAAATTGGTCTGTCCTATTTATCACAAACACTTCCTCTCTATAATTTTCTATTATTTTTACCCCTACCTTAGAATATCCTACCGAAGACACTCTTAAGTGGCTAAAGATATCTGTGAACAATGGACACATTGCCATAGAGCCCTGAGGAAGTCCTTTCAGAATCTCAAAACCCAAAGAGGTCCCCAGAAAAATTGGGGAAGCAAACTATAGGATCTTTTGCATGGTACAGATAGTAGTTGCCAACCAGTTTTCTAGCCTCAAGATGTATTCACCCCATGTTTCCTGAGTTTTTGCTCTCTTGCTCATTGGACTCAGTGTTACCATAAATCAGAGAGGTGGGGCAGCCAGCTTGTAGGGGCATAAAGGCAGCAACTCTTTCTAGCATCCCTAACAAGGGCACCAGTGTGTGAGACACACTGTGTAGAGACAGTATATTACAAATAGTACCTGGACTTCTGGGCTGGCCCACTTCACAAAGATGGTAGATCTGAGGGAGGAGTAAATAGGAGAGCAAGAATCAAAGTGAGACCTCACTGCAGTGGAGCAGTGGATTGTAGGTCCTTCTGGGCAGCTGTCTTTGTTTATCTTTGTCTATGTTTTCCTATTTTGTGTATATACTTGGCTTTATGCATTGGTTTGTGTGGTGAACTGCTTGAGATCTTAGCCCAAAGGATGTCCATTGAAAAAGTGTTTGATCACTGGTTAGCAATAGTTACTATTCTTGAACAAGAACTCTGTTTAATTGGGCACACCTATGTTAGAGGTACCTGATGAGACTTGGGGCCTTATACCTACTGTAAAACAAAACAGCAGAGAGACATGAAGGTAGAAAATGGCTATTACCTGATCAGCCATGTGAAGAAAGAGAAGAGTAATTTAGGAGTTACTAGCTAAAATCTTATTGAGTTCTTACAAATGATAGATGAGAGCATCTGTTAGATAAGGGCTTTGTTTGGAAGCTGCTAATTGCAGATCAAAGGCAGTTGAGCAAGGGGTCAAATAAGCATTTTAGAGATTTTTAAAAGTTCCAAAGGAGCCCCTAGGCATGGCAAATAGATTGCCAGGGCATTAGTTGGGAGTTGACCACCAAAGGCTGGCTGCAAGAGCAAGAGTGTATCTAAATTGCTACAAGAATGGAGAGTATAAAGAAATGCTGAAGAATTTAAGGTATTACATTCTTTTGGCACATCTAGTATGAATCTTCTGTGGCTTCACATTGCCTCTTGGGTAATCTTAGAAAATTGCTTTGAGAACTAAGATTTTAAATAATTTACTCATGATCAGTAATATATGTAAGAAGCAGAGCTTGACCCTAACTCTTTATGACTCTCAAACTGGCTTTTGTCCATTAAATCCCTCTGCCTCTTAGGTGTTAGGGATAAAAGGGAAGAGTGCTATTCCCAAGTGTCCAAAGAGTATATATTCAAATCCCATCTCTGTCTCTCAATTGGTGGGCCTTGGGTTAATCACTTAATTCTCTAAACTTCAGTTTCTTCTGTAAAGATAAAATGATTTATATGGGAGGATTAGACTAGATGGCTTCTGAGGTATCTTCCATCTTGATTTTCTCCTAAAACAAAAATGAAAAACATTCTCTGATCTCAAGGAGCTTATAATAAATTTAATCAAAATGTGACTCATCCTGCTACCAACCTTGAGCATGCTGGTGAAAATGTGGAGAGTTTGTAAGAAAACTAATCTAGTAAGAAATTAGGGGTGGTGATGCTGGGTAGAAGCTTTTGAGAACTCATACTCCTTGGTTCTCTCTATTTGCTTAGGACTTTAAAAGTTTGCAAAGTAATGTTAGAGGGGATGTGGGAAAACAGAGACACTGATACATTGTTGGTGGAATTGTGAATACATCCTGCCATTCTGGAGAATGATTTGGAACTATGCTCAAAAAGTTATCAAACTGTGCATACTCTTTGATCCAGCAGTGTTACTACTGGACTTATATCCCAAAGAGATTTTAAAGAAGGGAAAGGGACCTGTATGAGCAAGAATGTTTGTGGCAGCCCTCTTTGTAGTGGCCAGAAACTGGAAACTGAGTGGATGCCCATCAATTGGAGAATGGCTGAATAAATTGTAGTATATGAATATTATGGAATATTATTGTTCTGTAAGAAATAACCAACAGGATGATTTCATAAAGGCCTGGAGAGACTTACGTGAACTGATTCTGAGTGAAGTGAGCAGAACCAGGAGATCGTTGTATACTTCAACAACAATACTATATGATGATCAATTCTGATGGACGTGGCCCTCTTCAACAATGAGATGAACCAAATCAGTTCCAATAGAGCAGTAATGAACTGAACCAGCTACACCCAGCGAAAGAACTCTGAGAGATGACTATGACTACATAGAATTCCAAATTCCTCTATTTTTGTCTGCCTGCATTTTGGATTTCCTTCACAGGCTAATTGTACAATATTTCAAAGTCCGATTCTTTTTGTACAGCAAAATAATTGTTTGAACATGTATACATATATTGTATTTAATTTATACTTTTAACATATGTAACATGTATTGGTCAACCTGCCATCTAGGGGAGGGGGTAGGGGGGAGAAGGGGAAAAATTGGAACAAAAGGCTTGGCAATTGTCAATGCTGAAAAATTACCCATGCATATATCTGGTAAATAAAAAGCTATTAAAAAAAAGTTTGCAAAGAGGGACAGCTAGGTAGTGCAGTAGATAGAGTATTAGCCCTGAAGTCAGGAGGACCTGAGTTCAAATGTGCTCTTAGACACTTAATACTTCCTAACTATGTGACTCTGAGCAAGTCACTTAACCCCAATTGCCTCAGGAAAAAAAAAAAAGTTTGCAAAATGTTTTCACATAAAATTGTTTTATCTGATCATCACAATAACTCTAGACTGTAAGGGAAAGCAGGTATTATCTCTTCCATTTTATAGGTGAGAAAACTAAAGTCATATGGTCATATGGGCTAGTAAGAGACAGAGGCTTGGCTATAACCCAAGTCTTCTGTTTTCAAGTCTGATGTTCTTTCCACTATATCAGCTCCTTAAAGACAACCTGAAAAAATTATATTGATAAGTTAAGAAAGATCAAATTATTATTAAAGATTTTTGAGTATGAAATAAGAATAATGAAAATAACCTATAAGAAGTATTAGTCTTGCAGTAAAGTGCAGAATCCTTTAGAGTGGGGAGGAAATAGGACAGATCTTTCTTGTTCACATTTATAGGTTAATATATTCTTATAGCTATTTTCAGCTCTTCCCAATTTCTCCTTTGCCTCCTTTCACAGTTTTTTGCCTGTATTTCTTCTATCATTTTTCAGATAACCATTGTCCACAATTACTCAGACATAACTCTAACCTAGCATCTTATTGTATTTTGCCAGCACTCTTGTGATAGCTCCTTTTGCTAGTCTCTCTAGTGACTAGAGTCACTTTCTAATCAAGTCCAAGTTATACATTTTTATTAGAGAAAAAGGCAGTTTGGTAAAGTAGGAAGAATACTATATTTGGAGTCAGTAGATCCAAGTTCAAATTCTGACTTTGTCAGATTTACTACTTTTGTGAAATGAGGCAAGTGACTTAACTTTTCTGAGCCTTAATCTCTTCATCTGTAAAATAAATGAGTTGAACAGTACTAAGGTCTTTTCTAGCTCTAAATTTTTTGATCTATTTTATAGTTTCATTGATGTTTTTTGTGCTTACTTCAGTATCATCTTTAAATATGACTTCCCCTCTCCCTTAGCTTTCCCTAACAAAAAAAGAAAAATTAAGCAAAACTTCCTAATATTGCCCAACATACTGAGATGTACACCCCAGGCCCACAGAATTCTTTACTTTTCCAACAAAAGAAGAAGCTTGTATGTCATTAGTTTCCTCTAGATTCAAGATGGGTTCTGATAAGTAGTCTTTAGTTTCATTTTATCATTGATTTCATATAAATGCTACACATATAGATCCTAGGTTCATTCTCCTAGTCCTAATTCCACAAGTAAGTCCCTTCAAGCAAGACTTCATCTCTCTCATAGAGTTTTAGTAGTAATACTGAAGGTTTGGGAGTGATTTTTTTTAATGCCGTCACATATTAGCTTCCATTTTGATATATTCCCTTTAATATCAATTGCCAGTACTAGGTAATAACTTGCTATTATCAATTTGACCATTTGTTTTTTCCCCAATATCAGTTAACGCGAGTTAGTTTAAACAAAATGATATTTATTGGAAAAATATATTAAAACCCAGAGTACAAAATATTTTTTCCTAGCAGGAGAATCCTTTTCCCTTTATTAGCTTGTACTCTGAAAATTGTGGGCTCCAACTTAAAATGATTACTACTTAATATTCAGCCTCCAAATTCACTTCTGAGTGTGACATAGTATATAGATGAATTGGTCCTTTGCTTGTAGAACATGAAATCTTAGTTTCTGTGTTAACTCACTGCTAGATTGCAATCTGATAGGTCACTCCTGGGTTATGCTTGTCCCTCATTTAGATTAGTTGCAGTGGCTTTGGCAGTCTCTGCCATGAAGTACCATTGAAGAATCTTTGGTGACTGACTCTTCAAAACTTGCCACTTGGTATATTATATTTCTCTCTCTCTCTCTCTCTCTCTCTCTCTCTCTCTCTCTCTCTCAACGTTATTTTTTAAATAGTATTTTATTTTTCCAAATACACATATAGTTTTCAGCATTTTCTTTTGTAAGATTTTGTATTCCAAATTTTTTTCTGTCCCCTTCCCCTTCCCCAAAATAAAAAGCAAACTGAAATAGGTTAAATATGTGCAGTCCTTTTAAACATATTTTTATATTTGTCATGTTGTGTAAGAAAAATCAGATCAAAAGGGAAAAAAAACATGAGAAAGAAAAAACAACAAAGGTGAAAATAATATTTTTCAATTCATATTCAGTCTCCATAGTTTTCTCTCTGGATAAAGATGGCATTTTCCATCCCAAATTCATTGGGATTATCTTGGATGTCTGCATTGCTAAGAAGAGCTAAGTCACATAGTTGATTATCACATAATCTTGTTTCTGTGTACAATGTTCTCCTGGTTTTGCTCACTGCATCAGTTTATGTTTCTCTAGGCTTTTCTGAATCAGCCTGTTCATCATGCTACAAACATTTTTGCATATGTGGGTCCTTTTCCCTCTTATGATGTCACTGGTAACATTGATGGATCAACACTCATTTTGTAAAATTTTGAGTTCCAAAATTTTTCTCCCTCCCTTCCCAAGAGAGAAAACAATCTGTATGGGTTATAGGTGTACAATCATGTCAAACATATTTCCATATTAATCGTGTTGTGAAAGAAGAATCAGAAAATAAGGGAAAAACCATGAGAAAGAAAAAAAATTTTAAGTGAAAATGGGATGTCGATCCATATTCATCTCTATAGTTCTTTGCCTGGATGTGGATTGCATTTTCCATTACAAGTCTATTGGAATTATCTTGAATCACATATTGCTGAGAACTAAGTCATTTATAGTTTGATCTTCACACAATGTTGCCGTTACTGTGTACTATGTTCTCTTGGTTCTGCTTACTTCATTCAGAATCAGTTCATGTAAGTCTTTCCAGGCTTTTCTGCAATTGGCCTGCTCATCATTTCTTATAGAACAATAATATTTCATTACATTCATATACACAATTTATTAAACAATTCCCCAATTGATGGGCAGCCCCTCAATTTTCAATTCTTTGTCACACAAAACGAGCTGCTATAAATAACTTTTTAAACAAAATTCTTTTTAAATGGGGTCTGACCAGGACAGAGGGCAGCTTTGTCTTTTAGGTGCTACAGCTGTCTTGATGAAACTAAGATCAGGTTAGCTTTTTTTTTCCTTTTTTGAGGGAGATGTTATACACTATTTTCTGCAATCTACAAACCCTTTTTTTCATTTTAGCTGTCTAGTGATTTTTTCTTTATCCTTCACATGTGTTGTTGATTTGTTGTACCTAGACTCTACATTTATTTCTGCTCATTTATCTATTTATTTATTTTGATGAGATACTTGGGATAAAGTGACTTGCCCAGGTCACACAGCTAGAAAGTATTAATTATCTGAGGTCATATTTGAGCTCTGATCCTTGTGCTCTGTCCATTTCGTCACCTAGCCACCCCACTCTGCTAATTTTAATGCTCTTGTTAGATTCTTGAATCTAATAAGGTTTTCTGGATCCTGCCTTTGTCATCCATTTGACATTAGCCATCCCTCCCAATTTTATATCATTTATAGACTTAATAAGCATCCCATCTATGCTTTCATCCACCAATAAGATTTAGAAACAATATAGGGGTTAATGAGGGTAACAATAGTTCATTTTAAAGTATTTTAAAGTTAACAAAATAGCTGTTAAGAGTAGATGGTATAAGTAATCTCATTTACAAATGAGAATCCTTAGACTCGGAGACATTGAATGACTTGCCCAAGATAATATTACTAGTCAGTGATGGCTAGTTATATTATCTAGATAGATAGATAGATAGATAGATAGATAGATAGATAGATCGATCTATATAGATATATAGATATAGATATTATAGAGAGATAGATCTATATAGATATATCTATCTATATAGACATAACTATATATAGTTATATTATCTATCTATATAGATATATATATAGTTATATATATGTATATGTATATATATATATATATATATATATATATATAGTTATATTATCTAGTCATTGATGGATTACAGTGCTTTTCATTACTCTCCTCCCTGGGCCCATTTACTTGTTACTTTACAATGTTCTGGAAGCTTTTTTGAATGTTGGACCTGTGTTTGGGAAAACACACCCAGCTTCTTGTAGGGAAGTGGGGATGGGCTGGGGATGACGGAAGGATTGTGTTTTCTCTCTCATTTTCTCCAAAAGCTCTCAGCATATGGTGGCTGCTCAATTAAGACTGGCTGCCTGGAAGCGGAAGGCCCACTGTAGAAATGCAAAGCAACCGCATGGCTGAATTCCCCGGAACATAAATCTCCCATCTGGGTCAGGTTGCAATTCAGAAGACAAGAGCAGTCATTCTGAAGCTGAGCTGCTTCCCCCTAGCTCTTTGGAGTTGAGCACTCGTGTCTTAGGCAGGACATGCAGAGAGAGCTGCCTTCTTGTGTGGGCATCAGCCTGGCCAAAGATGGCAGTCGAATTTTTCATGGCCTGTCTACCACCAACCATCCTTGGCTCATCATCCTGCTGATGAGTCTGAGCTTCCAGGAATGGATCCAGCTGTAATTATGTGGCTCCTCAGAGCTTTGAATTTGCAAATAAGTGACAGTGATGATGATAATGTAATCATAACGATGACCCTCCCGGCTCTCACTGATGCTCACTCATGTTGCCTAGTATGGTAGAATAAAGAACCTGCTGGATTGAGATTCAGAAAAGCCTGATTTAAATCCTTACCAACTCTGGGAAGACAGGCACATTCCTGAATCTTCCTGAGTCCCAGTTTCCTTTTAGTACAATAAGAGAATTGTACTAGATAGTCTCTTAAGGTCTTTACTATTCTGGAACTGTATGATTCTATTATTCTAATTAGAGGTAATTAGTTGTTAAGCCCTGCCCACAAGAATGGAGCACAAAACCTAGATGTCTCCAGGGGATGGTTAGCTTAATAAGCCTGTTTCAGAGACCAGCAAGCTGGGAAATGGCGACTTAGGTAGAGGGGAAGAGTTCAAAGCTGACTTCTCCTTCCAGAGAAAGCACTGCCCCAGATTTCTGGAAATTTTGCATGTTCTCTCCTGCTGTCTGATGTCAAAGTGATCCACAGAAGCACCCTTGCTTTTGAAGTGAGTGGCTCATCAAGATCAGTGTCAGTGTGCCTGACAGTTAAATGCCTTTGGAGCTCAGGGGAACTGCTCTAGAGGAAATACTCCCTCAGCCTAGGGACCTTCTCTGCACTCCAGATTCTCCTGATAACCCTGTAAGAGGGCTCCAGCAATGCACATAAGGCTTCCTTTATCAACTTGTGCCTCTTCTCCTTATACAGAGAGTTGCCTGGCTAAATAGAGTGGCTTGGTTGAGATATAAGAAGGGCACCGATCCTAATAGGTCACATCTATTTTCATTTACCTTCTGAAAGAGGATTAAAAAGAAAATTCAATTTTGCCTAATGCTTTCCCCAAATGGCTAATTTATATGCTAATTAGCCAGATAGGAATCAATGAAGCTTAGTAATCAATATGATATCCCAGGCACCAGCAATGAAATTCATTTTGAGATGCACTGCCAGTGGAAATGAAGCAATTATGCAGAATAAATGGGGCTGCTCAGGGACTAGAGCATCTCCAGACTGCAAATGGCTATAACATTTCTCCTTGTCTTTCCCCTCTCCTCCATTCCATACTCCATTGATTCTACACACCATTCAAGGCACTTAAGAAATCATGTCTAGTTTTTTTGTCTCTAAATGCCTGGTCTTGTCATCACTACTTCAGCATCACTACTAGGAGATCACTGTCTTATGTAGGGAAATGGACCAGGGGCAGTTGCAGAATCTGAAAGGTTCTGCTCATGTACCAGTAACTACAGATAGCTTTTCTTGGATCTCCATGGTTGTTAGTGCCCTCTCCTTTCTCTTCAAATTATCACAAATATATCTGTTTATATGTATCTCCTCAGTGTAATATAAACTTCTTAAGGACACAGGCTGCTTTTCATTTTGCCTTTGTGGGGCAATAGGACAGCACAGTGTATAGAGCCCTGGGCGGGGATTCAGGAAGACTTCTCTTCATGAGCTCAAATCCACCCTAGACACTTTCTAGCTCTGGGATTCCTGGACAAGTCACTTAACCTTTTTGCTTCAGTTTTCTCATCTGTAAAATGAGCTGAAGAAGGAAATGTCAAACCACTCCAGTATCTTTGCCAAAAAAATCCCAAAATGGCATCAAGAAAGGCCAGACACTTGCTATTTCCTTCTTCAGCTCATTTTACATATGAGGAAACAGGTACACAGGGTTGAATGATTTGTCCAGGATCACATAGTAAGTCTCTGAGGCTAAATTTGGACTCTTGTCTTCCTGACTCCAGGCCTGGAGCTCTATCCCTTGAGCCACCAAGCAACCCATGCCTTGCATATAGCACTTAATAAATATTTGTTGGATAGAGTATTTTTGAGGAGAAGTAAAGCTCATAGATAGTAGAGAATTAAAAAGAGCTAAACAGAAGACAGTGACCTGAGTGGGAAGTAATTATTAAATCATAGGAGCATAGATTTAGAGCTAGATGGAACTGTAGAGGTCATTAACTTGACAGATTAGGAAACTGTGAGATCCTGATTAACTTTGGGGTACAAGTTGACATTGAAGTCATACCCAGCATATCTAGATATTTTAATCTAGCCCTGGGAGGTCTAGTCCAACCTTGGCCTTGATCTAATAGCCCATATACATATTATCACAAAACTCATTTCTACTGTAAAACAGACTGCACTTATTGTTTGGCTCTTATTCCTCAAACATTCATTACCAGTTCCTCACCATTCTTCAGCCTAGATATTTAATTAGTATGGACTTTTATATTGCAGGCTTCACATGAAGAAAGAAGTCTCTTTTAGATGGGAAAACCTGTTCCAGCCCAAGATTACTCTTATCTTCTTGTCTTCTTTGAAGAGTGTCTCCAATTGTCTTGATACCTGAACCTTAGTTGGTTCATTTGTCTGTGATATGAAGACCTTGTTGTTATCTGGTACCGAGCACCATCCCTTTCTGTAGAGACTGGGGTAAGTAGGATTTTGTCACCCAGCCATCTTAGGTGAGTAGGATTCTCCAACTCTATTTTCTTGGGAGAGGACAGATTAAAGCTGATATTGTAATAAGATTCAAACAAATGAGGCTGCCTGGTCATCCCTGATTATAACTACTAGAGTGTGATCATCTGCTCTTTGGGGGTAGGCAAGAGCAGCATAGAAATGGTGGTATTAATCTATGGTATTAAACAGGAAAGAGTAAGGGATAAGCACTTACACTGTATCTCTTTTTGTGCCAGGTACTGTGCTAAGCACTTTTCAAATATCTTTACCGTAACCCTGTGGGATAGGTGCTTTTATTAGCCTTTTTGAGAATATTATCTCACACAGTTGAATAAATTGAGGCAAATAAAAGTTAAGTGACTTGCCCAGTGTCACGCAGAAAGTCTTGAGGCTTGATTTGAACTCAGATCTTCCTGACTCCAAACCCAACACACTATCCACTGTGTCACCAGCAGTGTCCAATTACCGTGAACAGGCCACAACACACTACAAATAAGGAACTATGAAGAAGAATATAAACATAATTACTGAAAAAGGTAAACTGGTCACAATTGAGAATGAAGGATACCCAATAGGTAGCATGTGTGTTCCTCTGGTGGGCCCTCAGTATCAAGAGAAAGTGAGGAAGATCCACAGCATATTGGATGGACCTCTTGTGAGCATCTGGTAAGAAGGCCACATAAGGGGCTGACACGGTGCCTGTTGTCTGCATCATTGGAGGAAGTTTCCATGTTGTCAAGAACACAGCTCGTTTGCATTGAGTATTGAACAAGGACTTTGAGAAATTCTTTCAGTGATGGTAAAGAGCTGTGTGGACTCATTCCTTTCTTCTGACTTGGATCCTGCTAAATAAGAGCAGAATGGCAGAGCAGTTAAAATGACTTATTCAAGTCACAAAATGAATAAGTAGTATAAGCTAGAATCTAGGTAATCCTGAATTCAAGTCTAGCACTCTAACTATTAGGCAATACTGCTTCTTTGAGTGAGATTTAGTTCAATACACATTTATTAACACCTGCTGTATGTAAGATACTGTGCTAGATGCTGGTTATTTGTATCATATGGAAAAAGACAAGGTCTCTGCTCTCCCATAGTCTTATTATGTACTCTGGAAATAGTTCATGAATATGAATAGTGTCATCCAAGGCAGAATATGATAGGGGTAAAGGAAAGAGCCAAAGTGCCTTGGGCCAATCTGAGGAGGAAAAAATACTTTTGGCTGAGGTGGTTTCATGGAGGAGGCAGCACCTGAAGTCTTAAAGAAAGAAAAAAAATATTTCAATGAGTAGAGAAAAGAAAGAATTTCTGAATAAGGAATAGACTGTCCACATGCATAAAGATGGGAGACTGTAATGATATTGAGGGAGTTCAAGAAACTTGGCTTAACTGGTAGACTCACAGTTTATATTGGCAAAGGGAACCCCTGGGAGCTTCTGAGATGTGATGGAAGATTGGCCTGGCATAGTGGCCGTGACGATAGTAAAAAGAGGACAGATTCGAGGGATAATAGATTTGTAGAATGGATAGGTTTTGGCAACTGACTGAATATGGAGGATGAGGGAGAATGAAGAATCAAAAATTATGCCAAAGCTTCAAACTTTAACTTCAAGTCTAGATTTGTAAGATCATCAAAGGCAAAAGAAAAGTTAGCAAAAGGGGCACTTTTTTGGCAAGGGAAATAATCCAAGTTCAGTTTCTGACATGTTGATTCTCCAGTAAGATATCCAGGTGAAGACATCCAACAGAAATATAGGCAACTCATATATCTATGGATGTGATAATTGGCATCAAGCAATAGAAGGAATTAACAAAGGAAAGAATATTCTAAGAGAAAAGAGAAAAACAAGGACAAAGTCTTGAGAGAATGCCCATGTTTAGAGAGGAAAGCCTATCCCCTTCACCCTTCTCAGATTCCACTAATATTGGGAGCCAAAGTGAACTGGCTTCAGGGAGTCCACTCCAGGCTGTCCATATTCCAGCTTCCACTGGTGTCCTCCCTTTTTCCCAACCTTATTGCCAATACCCTTCTTGATCTTCTTGTCTAGATGCCCACCTCCATGCCTGTCCCTATGGGAGCTCTTATCTGAGCTTTGGGCCTATTCCCCACTTCCTAACAGTTGTAGATTCATTCACTGGTCATCTTAGAATGAGTAGCTTCAGTGGATTGGTGGGAATTAGAAGCCAGACTAATGGGAATTCAAGAGAGAAAGAGCTTGGTGCAAAGGAGTGCAAAGATTTTTGGGTTGTGGTGGAAGAGGGGACAAACATGGTGGAAGAGGGGACAAACATTTAGGTAGCACCACTTATGGGCCAGGTTCTGGGTTCAAGCACTTCACACATATTATCTTGTTTGATCCTTACAACAATTCTGAGAGATTAAGTCCTATTATTCCCCTCATTTTGCAGATGAAGAAAATGAGAAAGATTTAAATGACTTGGTGCTAGGATCATGCAGTTAGTGAGAATCTGAGACTGTATTTGAACTAAGATCTTCCTGGAGTTACTAAGCCCACCACTTTATTTACTGCATCCCCATCAAGCTTCCTTGCCCATTGTCTTTATTTTAATGTTGTCTTTATCTTGCTTCTTTTTATATCATAGCCATTTCCAGATAAACCCCTTGTGCTCACAGCTCACTCTCTTTATCTGCCCTGTCCCAGGTTTCATGAAGGAAAAAATTTAATTAAACATGATCACCCAATTAATTGACTGTATTTAACAGGGTGAACATCAATCCATAGTCTCCCATCTCTTAGAAAAGAAAAAAAGAAAAACCCATTTCCTTTTCTCTGGCTCAAGATTGCTCATTTTGTTTTTATAGGGGTCAGCTTACTTTTGTTGTTTTCGTTTATATCATTGTAGATTTACTCTGCATCTGTTCACACAAGCCTTCCTGTCTTTTTCTGAATTTTGCATATTTGTCATTTCTTTAAGTGCAGTGGTATTCAGCTATCTTCATTCACCACTGTGTATTTAGCAATTCCCTAACCATAGGATTCCAGGATGATGGGAGCATCAATTTAGAGGTAGAAGAGACCTGAGATGTTTTCTGGCCCAAATACAGTTAAGGAACTAAGGTTTACCTAAATGTCTGAACATTGACGTTATGTCCAGTTCTTTGATGCCACAAAGAGTTCTGCTTTAAACATTTTAGTATATTTTTAACTCTTTCTTTTTAACTTCCTGTTGCAGCATATGCTCAGCACTGAGCTCTCTGGCTCTAAGAGTATGAATATTCTGGTAACTTTCCCCCTGAATGCTTCCAGATTATTTTCTAGAAAGGTTCGATCACTTCACAGCTCTACCAACAACATGTCAGTGCTCCTGACTTCTCACAGCCTTCCCTACATTCACTTCCTATGTTCCATCTTTCATCAGCTCTGCCAAGTCCTACCATTGTCTTTAGTTAGGCCTTTCCCAAGAGGCACCAGGTCTAATGCAGTTGTAAAACCAGGGTTTTACTGCCAAAAGGCAGAGATGCTTGTAGAGCTGACTAAACAGGAGGCAAATCCTGACCAGCTGGAGTCCTGAAAAAGTGGTAGATGGGAAGGAAGAAGGAAAAGTAATTGAAAATGATCTCACCTGGCAGTCTCTTCTTGACTTACTGCTAGGAGAGGACTTTTGGTGCTTTTCCTCTTCCAATAGAACAAAAGTTGCTTTAGCCCATATTGGTCTATGTAGGCAATCAGAGCAAAGGGAGAAAAGCTCCTCTGAACTTTTGAGCTTCTCTGAGTGGACCAGCTTTGGGAGAGTGACTGAGAGTGCCTCAAGCAGCAGGGAAGGCTTAGCTGCTTCCTCTGCACACACACAGAGGGCAGGAGGCAGTGAGAGTACTCAGACAGCCTGCTATGCAAAGCATGTGCATGGTTTGGGTAGTCTCCTTTTTGGTTTGTTTTATTCAGTAATGTGTCCCTTGAGAAGAGCAGCTAAGCAGCCTGGGTTACCCTGCAATTTCTCCAAACTATTTGCATGAAATACTGCAGGCAAAAAGCCTAGCCCCTGATAGGCCGTTGCTAGGTAACAACATAATCATCAAGAAATTAGGCTGTCCTTTTTTTTTTCCGGCCCAGAGTATGTGTGTGATTGCAGCCTTGTGCAGGAGGCGAGAGAGGGAGTGGAACAAAGAGAGATAAATGGGATGGTCTCCCAGGCCAGGAGGCTGCAGCCACAAACCTGCATCCCACGGTAGGACGTTCTGTTTGGGGCTGGGATCTTTCCTCTGTCGGGCCAACCTTGGAGCCTTTTTCCTTTTAAGAAGCCAGACCTAGCAGGGGTGCACCCAGTCACAGGAAACAGCAGCAGGGACTGAAGCTGGGCAACTTTGACCTTTGGAGTGATCTTAGAGGCAAGGGTGGTTGGGGGTGGAGTGGGGGTGCTGAAGGAAGTGTTGCTTAATGTACAGGAGCCACTCTCACTACAGACAGTATAGAAAAGTGCCTGTGTCTGGGAGAATGCAAGTATGTACGCAAACGCCTGCACAGGCATGTGCACACAGGAGAAACTGCTAGTGTAGGAGTCTAAGAGAAAATGGGAGACTAGGTCCAGGAGTGGATTGTATGTGAAAATGAAGGTGGGGGTGGGGTGGGGAAAGAGGGAGTGGGGAGGGGGCAGCAGGCACTTGAATTGAGAAGGAAGAAAAGACCTCAGCTGAAGTTTGAAGTGATGTCATTTTTGAAGGCCTCTTTCTGTAGAAACTTGCCCCATCTTGAGGCATTTGGTTCCAGTGTCATTCAGTCATGTCAGAACAGGCCAGCCTTCTACCCTGTTAGACATGACAGATGGATGGAGGGGCAAGAGTACCAAGACAGCCCTGGCCTCTGCATATGTGTGTGTGTGTATGTATGTGTGTATGTATGTGTGTGATTATGTATGTAATGTTTCTCTTTTCATTCCTTTTATTTCCCTTTCTTAAAAGCATGTATACTCACAGCATACAGATAGTCATTCCATACCTGAATGTTTGTTCTATAATTGTCTGTTCATCTATCTTCTCCCTCAAGCTAGACTTAAAATATCTGTACCATCTTCTAGCTTCCTCCCTTTGCAGTCCTCCAACAGACCTTCATGCCAAAGCTTCTTTTGCTATACCACATACCTCACTAGGTCACTGCAACCCTGGGCAGTCTAATTGTCTTTTGCCATTCACTGTCTACCAGATTGATGACTCCTCCTGAGTCTGGCTGCCTGAAGTCCCTCTGGGGTCCCTCTCTCCACTGTCTGGCTATTCTTCCTGCTCAGTTTCCTTCCACCCCAACCCCCACCCAAGATCCCTACTTGGAATCTCCATATTCAGACTTGTAAGAATCTATTTAACCTGACTCAGATGGAGTCCCTGTAAAGCCCAGACTTTGTGCCAGGTAGGGAACATTCAACATGACAAGAGAAAAAGAGAAGCTATGTTTAGTGGAGCCAGTAACAGCACCCCTCCCCACTCTTTATCCTCCAGATGTACATGTCCAGCTGCTGCTCCAGCTTTGGGACATTTCCAGTGTGGGCAATCCAGGGTACTCAGTAAGCATGTGGCACGCTGGCCGTGGCAAGCTCTGCCCCCATCCCTCCACTCCTCTATTTTGCTTCTCATAGGCAGGGGTATGTAGTGGAAAGAGTGTATTTGTAGTCAGAGGACCTGGGCTTGAATCCTGCATCTGACATATATTGTTTGTTTAACTTTGACCAAGTCACACTCTCCTTCATCTGTAACATGTGGGAATTAGACTAGATGAGGTTCCAAGGTTCCATGTAGCTTTGAATCTCTGATCTTTGACCCTGTGTCCCTTGACTCCACATTTTTTGATATTCTTGGACTCCTCCCAAAGGTGTCCCTGCCACCAAATGGAAATCCTTTGTCACCCTTAACTCTACTGATGACTTTGCACATTGAAAAGCCTTTGCTTCATCCTTCAGTTTCCCATCTGTTCCTACAGAAGTGTCTGGTGCCTGCATTCTAAAGTTTCTTCAGCATTGCCTTATTGTGTGACCCAAGGGGAGCAGCTGTTTTGGCTCTTTATTGAGAACCACAGCAGCTTTCTCTTTTGTCCATCGCCATTGAGTAAGATTTATAAAGGACATTTCAAGGGAACTTCACGTGTTCCCAATGAAGGTGGAGAACAAGTATGGAAGTTCATCTTAACAAGTGTTTATTATAAGTTTCTGTTGTGTGTCACACTAGATTCTGAGATACAAGAACAAAAACTGAAAAGTTCCTGTCCTAAATGAACTTACCTTGCCAAAACAATCTCAATAAATATGACTAAGAGAAATAGTTAGAAAAGAGGTTTTTTTTGGGGGGGTCTAACTTGGGAATTTCTCAGGATCTTTGAAATCTATAGTAGGTAGTGGTAGGATAAAGAAAAGAAAAAACCATGGATTTAAATTTATAGTCTCACAAAATCTCAAAGGTGAATAGAGCCTCAGAGGTCATCTGTTCCAGCCTACTTGAAATATTAATCTCTTCTAAGACATTCCTGACAAGTGGTTCTTAGGTTTCTGTCTAAAGACTTCTATTGATAAAATCTACTCTACTAAGGCAGACCATCCAATTTCAAGGTACCTCTGATTTTTAGGAAATTTTCCATTATATTGAACCAAATATAAATTAGCTCCATTTCCTTTAACTGCAACCACCAATGTAGAGGAGTAGAGAAAAGCCTACTTCCTCAAAAAAGCACCAAAAGGATGAAATCACAAGTTTCAAGCAAATTGTCAGGTTAAATCAAGAAGAATGTCTAACTTTCTTCCTTCACATGGCATCCCTTCAAAAACTAGAAGATAGCCCTCATGTGCCCTCTAAGTCTTTGTTTCTCAGGCTCAACATCTCTGAGCCCTTCAGTCTGCTCTGAAAAAGTATGATGTCTAGGCTCCTCAACCTCTGGTTATCCTCCTCTGGAGTCCTTCTAGTTTGTACAGAATCCTAGCTCCTTCTTTCCCTCCCTCCTCTCATGGGGTATAAGGGAACAATTGAACTTTGTCTTGGCCTTGGCCAGAAGCTGATTGAAACTACATACTTAAGGTGACTTTGCTTTTCCATAGTTGTAGGCATAAAATCATCAGATTTAGAATCAGAATGTATCTTACACATCATCTTGTCCATCTCCCTCATTTTATGGATTGGGGAGACTGAGGTTCAATCTTGCCCAAAGACACATAGCTGTAGAACAGAGCCTCAAATCCAAGATGTATACTTAGGCTTTCTGATGTCAAATTCTGGGTTTTATCTACTAGACCACATCATTGCTTGGAAAACAGTGATATCTCCCCAAGAAAACCAACCTTATGAAGTTGTCACTATCCTTTATTTTGTACTCTTTCTCCTCTCAAGAAAGGTGTTTGCAACAGTTATTGAAATGACTTTTTTCCAAATAAACAAATGAAAATTAACTTTGTTTTGAAATTATTGGCATTCTTTGATAAAGCTAATTTTATTGGAAAGTAAAACTTATTGATGCAAGTTAGAAGAGTCAGGAAGGTTTCTGAGGCCAAAATAATCCTTCTCCAGGCTAGCTGATAGAACTTCATCATTTTTCTAAGGCTCCCCTTGCAAAAAATAAAGACAAAACTAGAATCAGTCTAGTCATTGAAAAAGCATTTAGTGCCTACTATGTACTGGACACTGTGCATAGATATAGACATAAAAATGAAATTCCCTGCCCTCAAGAAGCTTAGTCTATCAGAGAAGACCATATAGACACGTCTATATAGTCATATAGACATAGAAAAGTACTATAAACAAAACAAATACAAGGTGTTTTTGTGTGACAATTGCAAATTTCTATGAGGATGTGAACTGGCAGCTAGGGGGTTGAGGAAAGACTTTATGTAGTATTAAAGGAAAAAAAAAGGATAGAGTCAGAGGGAAGGAGTATAGTCAGGCATCTGTTGTTCACTTGTGTCCAATTTATGAGCCCATCTAGAGTTTTCTTGGCAAAGATACTGTAGTGGTTTTACCTTTTCCTTTTCCAGCTCATTTTACAAATTGGAATTGAGACTTGCTCAGGGTCACAAAGCTATTAAGTGTCTGAGGCTAGATTTAAATTCACAAAGTCCAGTGCTTCATCTACTAAACCACTTAGCTATCCTGTCTAGGTATCATAGATAGCCAGTTCAAAGGCATGGAAATGGAGTGTCAAATAAGAAACAAGAAATAAGCTACTTTGGCTGGACCATGGAGTTTGGGAAAGGAACTATTAAATAATAAATTTTAAAAGATAGACTGAAGCCAAATTGTGCAGGGTTTTTAAAGCTAAACGAAGGGTTTTGGATTTTATCCTGAAGGCAGTAGGGAGCCATGAAGTTTATTGAAAGGTTGAGAGGGAACCTAAATGGAAACACAAAAACAGGAAAGATTTAGAAAGAGGGGCTGAGGGGAACAAATTTAGATGGGAACAGGAAATCAAGAACCCTTGACCCAGCTCCTCCTTAAGACGGAAGAATTTGTGGAAGAAGCTGAAGGTGTTTAATTTAAAGAAGAGATGTGAGATACGATTATTTTTTTTTTGCTTGAAGCTTGTGATTTCATCCCTTTGGTGCATTCTTGAAGATGTAGGCTTTTCCCTACTCCTCTACAGTAGTGGTCCAGGCATGTGTAAATTACAAAGTGCTTGGGTTACTGAAATGGGGACATATGAAAGACCTGGAATCAAAATTCTGATTTGTACCAGCACCAAGAGTGTGACCCTGCACAAGTTGCTGGAGTTCTCAGAACCCTGATTACCTCATATATTTTTAAAAATAGCAAAGAATAATTGAGATCATTAGGTTTAGGAGACAACTTAGAAATCATCTTCTCCAGTCTCTCAGTTAATATATAATGGAGAAGCCCATAAAAGATAAACAAGTTATAGTTTCCCTTTTTGTAGTGGCAAGGATCTGGAAATTTAGTGGATTCTCATCAGTTAGGGAATGGCTGAATAAATTATGACACATGAATGTAATGGAATATTATTGTTCTATAAGAAATGACAAGCTGGCTGATTTTAGAAAAGCCTGGAAAGACTTACATGAACTGATGATGAGTGAAGTGAGTAGAAACAAGAGAACATTGTACACAGCAACAAAATTATATGAGGATCAGCTGTGATGGACTTAGCTCTTTTCAACAATGAGGTGATTCAGGTCAGTTCCAATAGACTTGTGATGGAGAGAACCATCTGCATCCAGAAAGAGAACTATGGGGACTACATATGAATCAAAGCATAATCTTTTTCATCTTTTTTGTAGTAGTTTGTTTAGTTAATTTTTTTCATATTTTTTTCTTTCAGCTCTTGATTTGATTTTTCTTGGGCAGCATGATGAATATGGAAATATATTTAGAATTGTACATGTTTAACATTGGATTGTTTGATGTCTATGAGAGAAGGTGGAAGGGAGGGAGAAAAATTTGGAGCACAAGGTTTTGCAAAGGTAAATGTTGAAAATTATCTTTGCATGTATTTGGAAAAATAAAAAGCTATTAAAAAATAAAAACTAAACAAAAATTTCCTAGTCACAAAGCCAGTTGGTAGCAAAAATGGGTTTTGAACCCAGGTCTTCTAAACGCTCAAGCCAATTCTTTTTTCTCTATATCATATTATGCTCCCTGACTTTCAGACTTGTTTGTAAGGAATGTACTTTTATAAAGCCTAAAATGTTTTGGAAATGTGAGCTTTTATAAAATAGTGAAAAGAAATATTGTTCAGGATATAAGGTATGATTAAACGATATATGGTCCTTCCTCTTATTAGACTCTTGATTTTGTAAATGGTCACTTAGCAAAGTGGCCAGTAACTTTTTTAGGCCTTAATGTCACTCGAGGAGCTAAGAGGAGAGCAGAGCTGAGAAGTGCAAAGCTTGCTGCACAGGAAGTCTGGAAATCCAGAGGAAGTAGGGACTTGGTTATGTGATTGGGTGGCCCTGAGCAGGAGCAACTTTTCCCTCTGAGCCTTAGTTTTTTTCTTGGTAAATTTAATATTTACAAGACCTACACTACCTATTTCAAGCTTAATGCTGCTATGGAAATGAGGGATATTATTAAGGACGGTTCATGGAGGGGGGGGGTGGGATTGGCATAAGCCTTGGGCAGAGGAGAATGGAAAAAGAGAAGAAAAGGAAGGGAAGTCAGTAGGATGGGGACCAGCTGTGTTTTATTGCCACTAATGTGAGTCAGCTGTGGCTTTTGGAAACTAGCAGTGGCAAAGACACAAATCTAGAATCATTATGAGCAGTTTTCAAATCTAAATCAATTCTAAGAGATGGAGTTTGTTGCCTTCTAAAAAGACTGTGTGACATTCTTCATAAAATCTCTTCGTTGGAAAGAATCTTGAAAGTTATCTAGTCCAACCTTTCCCCATAAGGACATCTCCTTTAGAATAATCCCCAGGGTATAATCCATATTGTACTTGTGAATCTTCAGGGACCTAAGGTGTTACCTTCTCCAAAAGGAAGGCCTTTCTTCATTTTCCTGTTTTAAATGCCTCTCCACTCTCCCTCATTATGTTTTATTTCTTTTGTATCTATTTTGTATTCTCTCCTGGAATGGAGGGTCCTAGCAGGCAGGGACTGCCCCAGCCCAACGACCATACCTGGCACTTGAGAGACAGTTAATGACTGTTGGATTGAATTGAATTGAGGCAATCCGTTACAACTTTGACAGCTCTGATTTTTAGGAAGTTTATCTTTATACAAAGCAGAAATTTTGTCCCTCTCTAGCTTACATCCATTGTTCCTCATTCCTTCAACAATATTCAAGGACAATTTATTAAGATATGCGCACTGGAACCAAGAAAAACAATACTAATCTGTCTTTCAGTGGACAACTTTTCAAATATTTGAAAATTGCTTTTTATCTTATTAAATCTTCTCTTCAAGCTAACTATGCTTGTCCCTTTCGTGCACCCTTCTCCTAATATGAGCTCTCTTCAAGCTCCCTCTCTGTAGGAGGCCCAGTACCATCCTGGGCACCAGTTTTCAGATAAATACCATTTCTACAATGGGGCACTCAGAAGTGAAGGGAGACTCCATGTGTTGTCTGACCAAGACCATATATCCAGCAGAATTGTTATCATCCAATCCTAGGCTATTCTTGCTATGTTTTTGCTTTTATTACTTGCTTTTTGAGGCTGTCGTGACCTACTGAACTTGTGGTCCAGTCAAACCTCCAGATGCTTTCCACAGAAGTTGCTGCATGACCATTTTCCATTTTCTGCTTCCATTCCCACCCCCTAGGCTTTAAAGCATTATATAGTTGGTTTTCAGAGCTAGCCTTGTTGACTTGGGTCCTGGCTTTTTCCAGGAAGATTATATAACTGGACCGCTACAAAGAAGTAATTTAGTTCTGGTCCCTCTTCCCAAGCCCTTTGCTGCTCCTATTTCCCTTGCTCAAGTGCTGGCTGGCACTGAGCAGCAGTAAAGGAGCCCACTCACCTTCTGCCTTGGCCTGCTTTGCCCTGCCCAATTCCCTGGAGACTCCAACATCTGTTGCAGCAATTGTCACACCAGCTTTTATGGAGCTGACCAGGCCTCTTATTTCCTATTGACCCCTGCCTGAATCCCTCATAAATGCCCCCAAGAGGCTTCAGACATCCTTCTTAAGGGTCTATTGCAGTGTCTTTCTCCTCTGCTGTATCAGAATATCGGTCACAGCTGCAGTCCATCCAGTCCAGCAAATGGATTTCCCTGACCCTAGAGACAGAAACCTAGTGTTTCCTAGACTTGGTGGCACCTGGGGGGGGGGGGGCAGGGAGCGGATAGTGGAAGGGGAGAAGCCTCATCAGCATCTCTCCAGCCTCAGATCCTAGGCCCTTTGGGCAGCAGAGACCTGTGATAAGATCACCAAATAAGTCTGTTACAGTCAGCATGCCATTTAAAGTATCCCTCTGAGGGAGTATTTATTGATGGAGATATAGAAGAATAAGAACTTGTACACATAGTGACTTGAGAAACTGAACAGAATAGATCCCAACATGCCTGACTTCCATTTCTTGTATATCTTATATACTGTGACCTCACTTCTTTATTTCTTCAGTATCTCCCATCGTCTACCTAAAAAATCCATGCTCTTGAATCTTGCATTTTCCCATGCCCTCCATTCCATAATCAATCCCTGAGAAGCACAGAATCACAGAATGTTAGAACCGGAAAGGATCTTAGAAGTAATCTAGTTTAGCTCCCTTATTTTAAAGATCTTCGAAGAAACTGAGTTATGCATTTGGAGGAATGCATAGGGTCCTACAGCCCATAAATAATAGAAGCCAGGCCTAGCCCTAGGTTTCTGGATTCCAAAATGCCAGTCTTTTTTTCCATTCTACCCTTTATTTTGTATACATAGATCTTTATCTGCAAACATGTCTAATCACTGTTACAGGATTGCTGATTCCTTGAGCTTACGTAAGAACTGTTCCTTATGATATTTTTGTCTTCCCCAATGAATTTATGATGCATACTAGGTCCTTGATAAGTGTTTTAATTAGTTCATGGTTTTATGCATCAGAAGTTGCAATTTGGTCACCATGGAGGAGTAACTAAAGAATTGAGAAGAAGGACCTCAGCCAATCTGAGGGTTGTCTTTTAAGGAACTAGAAACTGAGTGGATGCTCATTAGTTGGAGAATGGATGAATAAGATATGGTATATGAATGTTATGGAATATTATTGTTCTACAAGAAATCATCAGGTGGATGATTTCAGAAAGGCCTGGGGAAACTTGCATGAATTGATGCAGATACGGAATGTGAAATGATGTCAGGTTGTAAGATCCTATTGGACACAGTGTATTTTTCTCTTGTCTTGCTTGAATCTTTCTTTGTTAGAAGGGGCTAAGAAAAGGAGAGAGCCTAAGTGCACAATATTCAAATATTCCAGTAGATCTCTCATCACTCTGTAGAATCACTTACAATAAAACAGATTGCACCCTATTCATGCCTGTTTGTCCTGTGAAATGGTTGCCCATATTCTTTCCAAAGATCTCCATGGTAAGTAACGTCATAAGGTTATTTTATTAGAGGCCTTTCTAACTTCCTTTTACCATTCTGAAGGTAACATCAATAACAGTAATTTGGTTATTTGTTTTTTGTCTCTTTTCTTTTTTCTCCAAATAAATAATTTTTATTTATGTCTTTTTTTGCATCCTATGATCAAAAATGAATGAAAACTATCAATTGGGGGAAAAATGAAGGCAGAAGAAGAATTAAGAGAGTATATATTATCTTAGAATCAAAGGGTATCCAGTAGGATCTTGTGATCAAAAATACATAAAAGCTGTAGAAAGGTCAAGGGGAACCTTTCATGTTCTGTCTACCTAAAGACTGATTAAAAATGAGGATCGTATCTTATACTCCTTTGCACAAGCAGGGACTAGCATAGGACCCTAAATAATCTAAGGATTTATTAAGCTTTTAAAAATCATAGAATCTTTGAGTTAGGTGAGACCTCAGAAAGTCCAACTTTGATCTGAAACACACAAGCAATAGTCATTAGGACATCTAGTTAAGGAGAGTTCACTGTAATCATGGCAATCTACTCCATTTTCAGATAACTTTAATATTAAAATTTAAGATTTAACATAACTAAAATCTAGTTCTCTGTAATATTTGTCCATTGATTTTAATTAATTCTTAGAGACTAATTAGATTGTCTAAATCCTCTTTTACCTAACTACTCTTCATATACTTGAAGATAGTGATGATGTCTCCTGAACTGCTCATTGATTTACAGAATTATTCAATGGAGACAGGCATGTCCAGTTCTTATCAGGAAAGAGCAGGAGTTTGGGGTCTTTTTTATTATAAAGTTTAAATAAATGAAATTTATATTCTTCTCTGTATTTGTCATATTATTCCTATAAAACAGTAATATTCCATTTCATTCTTATTTGTGCTGCATTTTCAATGATCTTAAGCTTATTTCCTGACACAGGAGCACATTTTCTTAATAGCAGTATTTACCTAGTGATGATCACTGTGAATCATGGAAATATAGCAATCTGAAGAATCAAAATTATAAATGGCACAAATAGCAGTGGACTACATGGTGGGTTTAAGTAACTGCAACATATTGCCAGTAATGATTTGTTTTGCAGGAAGTGTTATGAGTAGTTCATACCACCCTGCAGAGAAACAAGAAATGGATGAGTTTGGGAAACATATCAGAGATTGGTACAGAGGCATGACATAATAGTGATGGGGAATTTGTTATTCAGACCTCTCTTTCTCTCTCTCTCTCTCTCTCTCTCTCTCTCTCTCTCTCTCTCTCTCTCTCTCTCACAAAAGCAAATAAACAAATGACTTCTTGACTTAGTGATAATTTCATCCTTCAAAAGGTGAAAAAATTAAGGGGAAATTCTTTTCTGGATCTGAGTTTCATTAACAAGGAAGAACTGCTTCTGGGGTAGAAATAATGGGAATTTTGGGAGTAGAGGTGGAGTGATCATTACATCACAGAATTTGTTGATAATGAAGAAAAAATTGAGTATACTGTAGTCTGGCATGTGCCTCAGACTTTGGAAAAGAAAGGGAAATAAGTCCAATGAAGAGGAAAAATGAGAATTATGAAAAGACCTATTAGGATGAACAGAGAACTTTTCCAACAAACATTTTTAAAATGTAATGTACAGAAGATTGAAGTTAGTCCAGGTGTGGCATATTCTTCTAAAAATAATGTAAGTCTTTTGTCTTTATTCACCCTTGTTTAGTATAGTGCTAGACACATACATAGTAGACATATAATCAGTTTTTTTCTTGGAAAAAATAAAATGAAGACTTCTAAAAATAATGAGCCGAAGCTATTGAGGGAAGCTAAGGGTTACAAAATAGGCTTTTTAGCTATATTAGGATAAAAGAAATCAGAAGGGATGAGACCTTTGCTTGAGGTGAATGGGGAAATAACTGACAACAAACAAGGCAAAACCGCTCAATTCATATTTTGTTTCTATAATCTCTGCAAAGGACAATGAATTTTTACACTGGAGATGACAGATAAAAATGATTCACAAGGTATTTATTGCCAACATGAGGAAAGAAATAGTAACAGGGCACTGAGCTACTCTTGATGAATTCAGATCCCCTACCCCAAATGGACTCATCATGGGTCCTGAATGAATTGGCAGATGTGAGTTCTGAGACACTCTGTGATAGTTGAAAGATCACGGAAAAGGACAGGCATGCCCCACAATTGGAGAAAGATAAATGCTCCAGTTTTCAAAAAAAAGGGAAGAAGCAAAGATGACCAACTACAAGCCAATGACGGTGACTTTGGTTTCTGAAAAATTCTAGAAAATATCATTAAAGGGATGGAGAATAGGCAAAAAGTGTCTTCATGAACAAGTCAGACTAATCCAATTTCCTTTTTGCATGGAATTAATTCATTTTGTGGGAATATAGTTTACCTAGATTTTAGGAAAACTTTTGATAAAGTAGATCCTGCTTTTCTTGTGTCCCAAAGGGAGAAATATCAATTTGATGATTATACAATCAGATGGATTCAGAATTGCTTGAATGAGCATTGGGCTGAATTTGGTAAGATGAAATTCAAAAGGGACAAACAAATTCTGAATCTGGATACAGAATAATCAACTAACTTCACATTTTTTGAGATCGGAAAGGCATGGTTGGATAGCAGTTGTTCTAAAATGGGTCTTAGGGCTTTTAGTGGCTCACCATCTCAGTAGGAATCAGCAGTGGGATAGGAAAGACAAAAATGTTAATGTTGTCCTAGGCCACATTAGTCAGGGCTTAGCTTACATTCCAAGAGCAGGGAAGTGATAATCCCACTGTACTTGGACCCTTATCAATAAGATTGTGTTCAGAACTGACCGCTACAGTTAAGTTGATAAGCTGGAGAGTGTCCAAGGAAAGAGAGATAGGATGGGGAAGGGATTTGAATTTATGACATGAGGATCAGTTTAAGGAAAACAAATCTCAGGGAGGACATGAATGATAGCTGTATTTTTATTTTTGAAGGGATTGTCTCATGGAGGAGTTACATTTACTCTCTTTGGCCCAGAGGTCAGAACCAGGAGCAGTGAGTATTAGTTTCAAAGAAGCCAGTGTTGGCTTGATGTAGGGAAAACCTTCTAACAGTGAGAGCTGTCCAAATGCAGAGTAGCCTTCCTTGACAGGTAGTGAGTTTCCTTTCCATGGAGATCTTCAGTTAGAGACTAGATGGCTTGTTGGGTGTGTTATAGCAGGCATTCCTTTGTAAGTGAGTCAGGCTAGATGGTTGCTGAATTTTGTTCCAACTGTCAAATCCTAGGATTCTGTGATTCTTGTTACCTAGGAAATATAGAGACAACAAAGAAGGTGATGCAGTCTTGAAGGAAGAACTAGGAATATCAGGTATGTGTTCAGCCTGAGGCTATTGAACATTTTAATTAATAACTCTTACAGACATAAATGGAATTCTTGTGAGAAGTGTAGATGACACAGGGAGAGGAAGGAGGATTACACACTGGCTGCACCAAAAGGTGCTTTGGTGTCTGGAACACTGAGCTAAATCTCAATGGTGACTTTGAATAGGAATCAATGTTAGCCATACTTTGGGGTTCAAAAAGTGAAGAGGTACTGTTTTGTGATACTAGAAAATGGGAAAACCTGGGTTCAGTCCTGCCCCAGATACTTTCCAGCTTTGTGACCCACATAACCTTTCTAAATCTCAGTTTATTTATCTATAAAAGGGAATAATAATAACACATGCCTTACAGGACATTTTGTGAGGTTCAAATGAGATAATTACTGTAAAGCATTTTGCCAACTTTAGTGGTCCATAGCTGCTAACTTATTCCTGAAGAACAGATTCTTTTCTGTAAACCTACCTTCTTTATTCTCCACTTCAATCCTCTCATCACTTTTCTTTGCATCTTATAGTCCACTGGGTCCTCTGGAATTCCTGCTTTATAGTAAACATTCTCAATTTAGACCCATTCCTCTCATGCTTCCATCTTCTGGCTCATAGACCCAGCTACCCTAGAATGACACTGCATCCTTGGCATTTCTTTGCAGTCTTGATTGTAACTTCTTTCATGCTACCCTCTCTTAGACTCCCCCTCAATTCACTAGTCCTAGGAGTGGAGTTAATTTTCCTTTCTTTATATCAGTACTGTCGGATTTGCCCTTTCCTGCCTTCACTCAGCAGATTTTCCTTTGAGATTTACTCTGTCCAAATCAGATCACCTAATCCAGAGCTTAGTGACCATTACCTTTCTCCTTTATCAGAGTTTATAAAGTACCTGGCTCATAATTTTTCTCTCTAAATTTCTACCCTGATATGAAAGAACCTCAAAACGTAGATAAATAGATGGATGTTTCCTCATAGTTCCTATTTAACTCCCATAATTTAGCCTAATTCCACCTCTATTACACATATAGTCACTCTTTTGTTCTTGTCATCACCCACAGATATTCCACTTCCAATTCTTTGTGACTCTGAAGTCTTTTTGTTTTGTTTTTGTTTTTGGCAAAAGTGCTAGAGTGGTTTGCCATTTCCTTCACCAAATCATTTAACAGATGAGGAAACTGAGGCAAACAAGGTTAATTGACTTGCTCAGGGTCATATGACTATTAAGTACCTGAGACTGGATTTAAACTCAAGTAATTCCTGACTCCAGGCTTGTTGCTCTATTCACTGTTCCACCTAGCTGCCCTATATGATTTAATAGATGCTTTTTAGATTAATTTAGATTGAAAGAGAAGTATTCTTTAAAAAAAAGAAAAAAGAAAAAAAAAGCTGTCCAAATGAGTTATAAATGAGGAAACTGGAGGCCTAGTGGGGTCAAATGGTAATCCAGAACCTCAAGTAGGAAGCAACAGTGGTCATATGAGCATTCAGGTTTTCTGAGCCCAAATCCAGTGCTTGCTTCTTTGTCCAGGGGAAGGGTGACATAAAAAAAAATAGGACTCAAAGTCAGAACAAGATAAAGTTTTCCACATCAGTAAAGTAGGAAGAATACAAACTATTTCCCTCATGGAGATGTTGTTTGGATCACAGTTCAGACTTGTACAACAAAGTACTATGTCATCATAAATAGCTACTATTGTCACTGCAACATGCCCATGTTTTTGTGCCTGTGCTTAGATTAACCTACTAAATGTTCACCCACATTTCAGTCTCTCAATCTATTTTGTACCTATAGGAGCATACTGGGAGCCTGAAATGGAGGAGGAAAGACAGTAAGGAAACGGGGGCAGTGAGAAAAAACAGAGATCTCAGAACCATCCTTGTGTGAGATCTGGGCAATCCCCATCGTTCCCATCCAGTGTAGATGAGAATGGGAATATGCCAGGCACTATGCTAAGCACTTTTGCAAATATTATCTCATTTAATCCTCACAACAGTTCTGTGAGTTAAAAGTAACATTTTATGTTCTCATTATTTGTTATTCCACAGTGCATTTCTGATCAGGGTACTCTGTGATCTCTACCCACTGTCTTTTTTTAAACCATGTCTTGTTCTTTTCCCATTGTAAAATTATCTTAAATACATGAGCAGTCTTATCCTACAATTATAGGGCCCATGGCAACCTTAAAGAGACTAACTTTTAATTAGAGACCCTGTATTCTGAAATCTTTTCAATGCAAGTCTGCCAATTCTGAGTGCTCAAGGGAGTTCTCTTACCCGCTCACCATATTGCCTCCCAAGTAGAATGGAAGCCTTGTGAGGATAGGGACTGTTTCATTTTTAATACATCCTCTAATGCACTGCATGTAATAGATACTTAATAATTTTTAATGGATATTAATTGAGTTCACGTTTCTAGCTTCACTTCTCTTTTTCTTTGCAGCTCTTACTTGCCCATCTGTCTCCTGAGCACCCTGATTGTATCACCCTATAGGCCATGGAGAATGAGCTGCCAGCCCCCCCTACATCTATCAATGCCACCGTTGCAAGCAGTACCAGCGGGGTCAGTAGTAACAGCAGCAGCAACAGCAGCAATGGTGGTAACCGTTCTACTGGAGCTGGACCTCAGATTTCTGTGTATAGTGGTATCCCCGACCGGCAGACTGTACAGGTAACCTTAAATTGTTTTGGTACATCTTGGACCCCAGAGCTAAGCCTTAAGGTCTCCAGTTGAGAAACTTAGAAAAAATCTTTCTTAAAAGCTATACAAAAAGTTATGCTATCCTCTGATAGCATTTAAGAGAAGAATAGATGCAAACATTAAGAGAAAGGGAATTTGATGCTGTAGCTTAGGGACTCCTTATACTGACCAGATATTGCCTTAACTCAGTGTTACCCAATAGGATTTTGATGCTCAAGAGTAATAATTAAGCCACCATAATTGTAGACTCTCAGACTTCATAGTCTTAATCTTATTGAATTAGTTTAACTTCATCCTGTTCATGTACCCCTTCTTCCTTTTTCCTTTCACTGTTCATCTCTTTTTTCTTCCCCTGAGGCTGGGGTTAAGTGACTTGCCCAGGGTCACACAGCTAGGAAGTCTTAAGTGTCTGAGACCAGATTTGAACTTGGGTCCTCCTGAATTCAAGGCTGGTGCTTTATCCACTGAACCACCTAGCTGCCCCTTGTTCATCTCTTTTCAAACCCTAGCCCTGATTTTCTCCCATCTATCTGCTATGCTCCAATGTCACTGAATAAAGTCACCTAACTGTGCTGAATCCACTAGAAATTTATGTATTATGAGGGCACTCTCAACTGTGCCCTCCCTGTTTCACACCAAACTTTTCACTATTCTCTGGTTAACAATCATTGTCTTCACAGTAGCTGTTCTAAAACTTCTCTTCCTAAAACACTTATGCTACAACCTTCCCAATTTTTCTTAGCAAAAGACCTCTCTTCATATTTTTATTGAAAGTAATTGAGGCTACCATTAGGAGCTCTCTCTCCTCCATAGCTCAGATCACTTTATCATCCTCCTTTGTTTCATCTTGAAGGATGTATTGGTCAAAACCTCTACTTGTGACCTTTGTCCCATATTCTTTTATCTCTTCTGGAAATTTATTCCCAAAGTTATCCTTCCTGTATTTCTCATTTTCAGCCTCTTCTGGTTGATTGGTCCTGTCTCTTCTGCCTATCGACACTCTCATGTCTATCTTAAAAAACCTTTGACTTGACTCTATAATCCCTTTTAAATTATCATTTTCTAGACTGTCTTCTTCCTTTGATAGCCAAACTTCTAGGAAAAAAAAAAACTACTACATTTATTGACTCAACTTATGTCTCATTTACTTTGAAAACTTTAAAATATGTCCATCCCTGGTATTCAATTGAAACTAATCTCTTTAAAGTCAATAAATACTCATTTGTGTGTATTTATCTCTTTATTGCTTAATCTACTGGTTCCTTTCCAGTTCTCAAACTTTCTGACGTCTGTGCAGCATTTGAAACTATTGATCAACTCAAGTCAATAAGCCATGATTTGTAAGCCATTCTCTAATTGATAAATGGTCAAAGGATATGAACAGACAATTCTCAGATGAAAAAATTGAAACTATTTGTAGCCATATGAAAAGATGCTCCAAGTCATTATTATTCAGAGAAATGCAAATTAATACAACTCTGAGATACACTACACACCTGTCAGATTGGCTAGAATGACAGGGAAAGGTAATGCAGAATGTTGGAGGGGATATGGGATAACTGGGACACTGATACATTGTTGGTGGAGTTGTGAAAGAATCCAGACATTCTGGAGAGCAATCTGGAGCCATGTTCAAAAAGTTCTCAAACTGTGCATACCCTTTGACCCAGCGGTGTTACTACTGGGCTTATATCCTAAAGAGATCTTAAAAAAGGGAAAAGGACCTATATGTGCAAGAATGTTTGTGGCAGCCCTCTTTGTAGTGGTCAGAAACTGGAAGCTGAGTGGATGCCCATCAATTGGAGAATGGCTGAATAAATTGTGGTATATGAATGTTATAGAATATTATTGTTCTATAAGAAACGATCAGCAGGATGACTTCAGAAAGGTCTGGAGAGACTTAAATGAACTGATGCTGAGTGAAATGAGCAGGACCAGGAGATCATTATATGCTTCAACAACAATACTATATGATGATCAGTTCTGATGGACATGGCTCTCTTCAACAATAAGATGAACCAAATCAGTTCCATTTGTTCAATAATGAACAGAACCAGCTACACTCAGCGAAAGAACTCTGGGAAATGAGTGTGAACCACTACATAGCATTTCCAATCCCTCTGTTTTTGTCCACCTACATTTTTTATTTCCTTCACGGGCTAATTTTACACTATTTCAAAGTCCGATTCTTCTTGTGCAGCAAAATAACTGTTTGGACATGTATACATACATTGTTTTTAACTTATATTTTAACATATTTAACATGTATTGGTCAACCTGCCATCTGGGGGAAAAGGTGGGGGAGGAAGGGAAAAATTGAAACAAAAATTTTTGCAACTGTCAATGTTGAAAAATTACCCATGCATATATCTTGTAAATAAAAAGTTATAATAAGAAAAAATAAGCCATGATTTGTGCCAAGCACTATGCTGAATACTGGGTATACTAGAAAGAAAAAAACAGGCCTTGCTCTCAAGGAGCTCACAATCCAGAGGAGGAGCAAATATGTAAACAGCTATTATAAATAAGACATTGACAGTATAGATTAGAGATAATCAGAAGGAAAGCACTTGTATTAGGGGATATTGGAAAAGACTTTCCATTGAAAGTGGTCCCAAGCTGAGCCTTACATGGAATCATAATCGAATTGCATTTCAGTGTGTTTTTTATTTTTATTTTTTGCTGAGGCAATTGGGGTTGAGTGACTTGCCTAAGGTCACACAGCTAGGAATTGTTAAGTGTCTGAGGTCACATTTGAACTCAGGTCCTCCTGACTTCAGGGCTGGGGCTCTACTCACTGTGCCACCTAGTTGCCCCTAGTGTATTATTTTTCTTTTCATAATTGTAGTCATTGTACATCTTGTTCTCCTGGTTCTGCTTTCTTTGCTTTGCTTTAGTTTATATGAGTCTTCCTGCATTTCTCTGAATTCTTCACATTGTTTTTACAAAACCCTGATATCCCCCTATTCTCATACATTGTAGTTTGTTGATTTGGGGGTTACATCTCTTTCCAAATTGGGTGACCATGTGTAGGCCATATCTGATTCCTTGTATTTCTACTCTGAAACATTTCCTCGAGAAAAAGTTTTCTAGCTATCACTTTCCCCTAGATGCTTAGAAAAGACCAGAAAGACAAAAGAGCAGCTGATGCAGAGAAGGGGATAAGTAGAAGAATCCTGGAAAGAGCATTCAGGAAAGCAACCTCAATGGAAAAGAGTCCTGAGGAGAAAGGAGAGAGAGGAAGCAGCAAAAGAAGAATCAGGCTTCAGAGAAGACATGGAAGAGCAGAGCCCAGTAGGAAACTGGGCCCAGCCTGAGTTTGTGTGCCCAATTGTGATTCATGAGAATCCAGGCTCTGAGGCTGGAATTTCTTCAAATATTTTGTCCTAAAGCCAGAAGTCTGGCATTCTAACACTTCTGTTCAGTAAACTCCAGTGACTCTCTCTTGGTCCTAGGATAGGAACTCCTCTGTTTGTTATTTAGAACCTTTTTGCAAAATCTTTTTTCAGTCATAGACATCACACTAGAAGGCTAGAAAAAGATCTTACTGGTGGGGAGGGGGCACAGGGGAAGAGGGGAGGAAGTGCCTAGAGCTGCAATTCAGCCTGGGGATTTGACTGAGAGGTCAGGAGGCCTACTCAGACCAAGGCCCAGCTTGGGGCAGTATTTGCCAGGGAAGAGCTGCAGGTGAGTGACAGAAGATCAAGGAGGAGGAGCAAGGATTCTGGGGCCTTAGGGGCGGAGAAAGAGAACACAGAGCTTTGCTTTTTTTCTCAGAGAAAAGGCTGTGTGGGGTGAGGTCAGAGGGCAGCTCTTTGTCACTGTCCAGAGGCCTTTTCTTAGCCAATCCCCTTGGAAAGGGAGGAATATTCTGAGGAAAGGGAAGGGATTGTGGGGGGTGGGAGAAGATAGGGAGGAGAGTTTAAGCTAAAGAGAGAAAGGGAGAAAGGAAGGAAGGAAGGAAAGAGAAAAGGAGACAGACAGGCAAGGGGCCAGCCCTAGCATCCCTGTAAAACTCTGGCTGGGAAGAGGCTGAGCTGTAGAAAGCAGAGCTGCACTCAGTCTGGAGAGGCACAGCATTCCTACCATACAGCCCAAGAGGCCTTGTTTTCAGGGAAGCCACAGCAGCAGGCCCCTGGAGAGCATCATCAAGAGTCAAAAACAGGGAGCTTTCTGAAAGTATTGGTGCCTAGAGGGATGGTTTGTGGCCCCTAAGCTGCATTCAGGTGAGTCTTAGGCCTGCTACCTATTTCCAAAAATAGGACAGGTACCCTACTGATCTTTACTCTCCACCATTGCTTCATTCTTGCTCTAGGTTCCTGCCCTATTTGTGCTTCTGTTTATTTACTTCACCTCATCTTTTTCTCTCTTTGCTTTCTATATTCTAGTCAAACTAGCCTACATGCCATTTCCTGTCTAGTTCCCTCTGAGTTGCTTTTGCATGGATTGTATACTTCATGTCTAGGGGATAGCCACCTCATGGATGTAGTCTCACAGTTTCAGAGTTGGAAGGAATCTCAATGACTATCCAGTCTAATTCATCCAGGAAAAAATTTATTAGTATGCATTTATTAAGTGCCTACTAGATACCAGGTACTGTGCTAGGCTTTGGGGATACAAGGGGCTTTTAACTTTTTCTCAGGTGAGGTATTATAATCCTATATAAGTATATACAGAACTAATATAAAATAGTGTACTAGGAAGTGCTAAGCAGCTGGAGGGCAGGGGTGAAGTTGATGATTGAGATGGATTTTGAAGGAAATTAAAGATTTTAAGAAGCAAAAGAGAAGAAAAAGGTTCTAAATAACAAACAGAGGAGTTCCTATCCTAGGATTAAGAGAGAGTCACTGAAGTTTATTGAACAGAAGTGTTAGAAGGCCAGACTTCTGCTTTAGGAAAACCTTAGGCAACTATGTAGAGAAAGCTGAAAGAAGAAGAGCTTTGAGATGGGAGTCCAGAATGGAGACCAGTATAGTGTAGTCCAGGTGGGAAGGGATGAAGAGGGGTAGTGCAGGAGGTATGTGGAGGGTTAAGCAATAGCATATATGGGATAAGAGAGATGAAGGAGTTGAGAATGATACCATACCTCCTAACCTGAGGGACGAGAAGAAGAATGGTTCCCTCAGTGGAGACAGAGATTATCAGAAGAAGGAGATAAGTTTTGGGGAGAAGGTAATGAGTTCTTTCTGGATAGTTTGAATCTGAATGGCCTATGGGATATCCATTTGGAAATCTCCCATAGGCAACTGGTGGTGTGGGACTGGAGACTAGGAGAGAACTAAGGTTAAATGTAAGAAATAATATGAGATAATGTTTGTAAGAAACTTATTAATACAGTGCCTACACATCGTAATGGTAGCCTTACTCTGTTTTTCCCCATATATAGACCTCATAGTCATCTGTGTAGTTGATGACATAAAGGAACTCCCACATTATATAGGCCAGTGGCAGCCTTTACTTAAATTTAAGCCTCCAATGAGGGCCTAACCACTTCTGAGGCAGCCAATTCCACTTGTGAAAAGCTCTGATTGTTAGAGTCAGGAGATCTGCATTCAGGTGTGCTACTTCCTATGTAATCTCTGGCAATTTGCTTAACTTTCCTCATCTTCAGAATAAAAAGGTTGAACTAGACAATTTCTGAGGCACCTTCTACTAACTGGAATGGTGAGATGAGTCGAAGAGTGCTAGTTAGGTGGCCAACAGTCCTGTATGGTCCCACTTCCTCAGCATAAATAGGAATGAGAGGGGAAACACTAGCTTTAAGAGGGCTTCTTGTAGAAACACCAGATCTTCCTGACTCCAAATACATCCCTTAACCAATTCAGTACTCTGCTTGCCTTTCAGATGTTCAGAAAATAGTATTTTCAAGTCCCCTGAGTGTCTTTCTGTGTTGGGTTTTATTTCTAAACAATGTGAATACCAAGTACTATGTTGAAAGGTCACCTGGAAGTATCTGTCTGGGTCTGTCTAGAGTAGTGGCCTTTGGGTTAGGCCAGGTGGAAAAATGAAAAGATAATCAAAAGGCATCTTAGTGAAATAGAAAGTTCCCTGGACTTGGTATCAGAAGAAGAGGAAATCTGAAGTCTTATACTTATATTTTAAACCTCAGATTTATGCATCACGGGGTGAAAGCCATGGCTAGTAGACAGCACTTTCTGAAAAAGAACTTGGGCAGGAGAGGTTAGGTTGTTTAGGTCTATATTAGTCCGTGTTGTGATATTGCAGCCCAGAAAAGTAATACAGAAAAACCAGGAATAAAGAGGTGACAGTATACTCTTCTCTAGTGAAATTTCATCTAAAGTTCTATGTTCAATTCTGGGCACCACAAGTTAGAAAGAATGTTGGCAGGCATCTGATGATAATTAACCAGGCTCTTGAAATACCTTGAATTCAAACTTTATGAGATTCAATTCAAGGTTTAGGAATCCTCACCCAGGAGAAGGGAAAATTAAGGAGGGTTTTGATAGCTGTCTTAACAGCATTTAAAGGCCTGTCACCCTTTTTTTCTGTTTCCAGAGAGCAGAATTAAGAACATTGGGGAAAATGGCAAAAAAAATGTTTTTGCTGTGGGGGAAAAGAGGAACACTTCCTAACAATTAGCATTATCTAAGAGTTTCCTGGCCTGTCTTGTGTGGGTTCCTCTTCGTTGGAGACCTTCAAGAAAAGGTGGCATCAATTTCAGAAAAACCTGGAAAGTCTAATACAAGCAAATGCAGGATAAAATGAGCAGAACCAGGAAAACTTTGTAAAAGCATCTACGCAACATTTTGTGATGATCGACTATGATTGACTAAGCTCTTCTCAACAGCACAGTGATCCATGAGCAAGTATAAAGAGCTCATGAAGTAAAATGCTATCCATAATCAGAAAAAGAACTGATGAACTGCGAAAGCAAATTGAAGCATATTTTTTCACATACTTTATTCTTTCTCATGGGATTTTTTCTTTTGATCTGTTTCTTATTTCACAAGTGTGACAATATGCAAATATGTTTCACATGAGATAGCACATGTATAAACTAAATCACAGTCTTACCTTCTTCAGAAATGGGGGAAGGAGAAAATTTTGGAACTCAAAATCTTGTAAAAATGAATGCTAAAAAAAATTTGTCATGTATCTGGGGGAAAAAACAAAATGCTATTATATTTAAAAAAAAAAAAAAAAAAGGAGGAAAGGTGGTATAACCATAGGGACGTTGCAAACAAAATTATTTTCGAGATTTAGGTTGAACTAATTGTCAACTGAAGACCCTTCCAACTCTGAAATTCTATAATTGTGTTATATTAGACCAGAAGAAATGACAGAAGAAAGGAGGAACTTGTGCAGTTTACAGCACAGTGCTCTGCCCCACTAACCATCAGAGGGATCTATTGTTGGGTCCAATTCACTGGCCTGATGGCACTAGCCATGAATCTGCTGATTGGAGTGAAAAAGGTTTGTTTCCTTCAACTTAGCCATTTTGGTGTTTTCTCTTAGGTGATACAGCAAGCCCTGCACCGGCAGCCTAGCACTGCAGCTCAGTACCTCCAGCAGATGTATGCAGCCCAACAGCAGCACCTCATGCTGCAGACAGCAGCACTCCAGCAACAGCACCTCAGCAGCGCCCAGCTCCAGAGTCTGGCAGCCGTGCAGCAGGTGCATCGGGAGGGCTAAACCTGCACGTGTGTGGATGTGTGTGTGAGAGAAGAGAGAGATGAAGACAAACAAAGTTGGGAGATCCCCACCCCTCTCCATGAAAGTCTCTATGAGGGTTCCTGGCCACCTGCATGTTTGTCTCATTTCTGGCCATCTCTGGTGACCCAGAATAGCCTCTCAGCTTGGGGCCTCTCGTAGCTAGAGTAATTAAGCAGGAACTCACTATGCAGAGGATGGAGAATGTTGGTGTTGTGGTAGAAGGAAAGGGCTACAGAAAGGAAGGTAGAGGAGATAGAAAGTTTTTTGAGCCTAAAAGAATTGTGGGGAAGTCTGGAACCCCCGTGACAGTGTTGTTGTTTTATAGGCAAGTCTGGTGGCCAACAGACAAGGGGCCTCTTCAGGCAACAATGGCTCTGCACAGTCCCCAGCCCAATCACCTTCGGTAAGTAGTATGATGAATAAGTGAAGATGAAAGTCCACAATTCTGGGGCTGATTTCTTCTAATCCTGCTTTGAACACCCATGTGTTCCCAGGTTCCATACTGTGAGGAATCTTTGCCTAGGTCAGGTGAAGGGACATCTCTGTCCCTCTCTCATGCACTTCCCATAACTGGCTAGATTTCAGAGGAACTCAGTCACCTGCCCCTCCTTGTGGCAAGGTCTCTCTGGCTTTCTCTAAGGGCCTTTGCTACCCTGATTAGTCAAGAAAGTTTGCATGCTTCTCTCTGTTCTCCCTATTTTCTTCCCCCTCCCTCCAAGGGCTTGTGTTCATTCACACATGACATGGGCACCCAAGACCAGAGAGGGTCACATTCAATCCTTATTCTCACAGAGTTGGACCCAAAAGAGTCTGGGCCCACTAAGGAAGCCAAAGGTAGATAGAAGTGCTTTATAAATGGATGCAATCATAAGTAGGCTAGCCGCTGAACTTGTCATTTTCTACTGTTAATGTCTCTCCAGATAAACCTGGCAGCCTCCCCAGCAACAGCTCAGCTCATCAACCGTGCCCAGAGTGTCAACACAGCTGCAGCCTCAGGCATTGCCCAGCAGGCTGTGCTGTTGGGCAACACCTCGTCTCCGGCACTGACAGCCAGCCAGGCACAGATGTATCTGAGGGCACAGATGGTGAGCACTCGTGGCTTGGACATGGCTGGACTCTTCCTGTGGTTTTAGAGTAGGGAACCCAGGAGAACTGAGAGAGGTCCAAAGGGAAATTGAGGCACAGAAATAGGAAGAAGGCAGGTCAGGAGTAAATGGTTTAAAAAAAAAAGGAAAGAAAGAAAGAAAGTGACAGATCTGAAAACAGAGGGAAAAAGGAACAGATAGTTTAGGGATTAGGATAAAAACAGGTAGACAGAGCTATGGATTATCTCAGGACCTGAGCAAAGAGGGATAAATATTGTTTCTGTCCCTTTCCTTGCCTTCTGAGAAGAAAACAAGGCCACTCAGTTCAGGCCTCCCCTACAGTTCTACACCTTGCAGCACTTGGACAGGAAAGGGGACATGCACAGGACATAGCAGGCTGCACTTGGATGAACCTGACTTCAGATCTGCATCCCTCACTACCTGAGATATCTTGGGCAAGTCTCTTCAGCTCTTGGAGCCTTAGTTTTCTCCTCTATAACTTGAAGGAATTGTACTATATGATCTCCAAAGCCCTTCCAGCTCTCTATTCTTTGATCCTATTTGACAGACACATACCACCAGAATAAGAAAGGGGGAAAGAGTTGTTCACACAATTTTAATTGTCCCTTTTGGAAATATGTATATAGAACCCACCACCAAAGTAGAGGCAAAGTATTAATTCCACTAGACATAACATGCAGTTATAGACATTACTATGTGGAATAATCGTAATCTAGCAAGTATGCAATTAATAGCTTTCAAAATATAAAGACCTAGAGAAAGAAAAGTGGAAATGAGATGAGATGAGATGTTATGTCAACTTCTCTCTTTAAGGATTCTTCCAGCTCTAATTTGATGCTTTTCTAATCCTTGATCTCTCCTTGTATGCTATTTGAGTTCTCCTACGATGCTTTCATAGCAAAAAACCAAAAAAAAAAAAGTACCAAAAAAGTCATGTAATTCACCTGTACAGTAACCCAGAGGTCACTGAATAACAAGGAATAACTGCTTGTCCTCAGACTATTTCTATCTGAACCCTATCCCCCCCAAAAAAGAGGTAAAAAACATGATAATAGTACATCAAGATTTTCAAAATGCTTTATATACATTATCTCTTTTGGTCAGGCCATGGTAGTCAAAGCCCTCCTAGTTACTGTGTGGGCCTTACCTGAACTCCTCCAGTACTGCAGCCTCAGCTACTTGAAGGGGAGGAGATTCCCTTCCAAATCATGACACTAGCCCTGAGCAAACTTCCCCAAACCACTGGGCTGAGGCCCAAATCCTGGGCTTGCCAGTGTGTAAGGGAATCCCCCGGAGAGGGCTAGAACTGTTACATGGATCAGACCCTCTGGGCCTATGGCTGAGCGTGAAAGCAAACATCTCTTCCTATGAAGTTGCTGGTATATAACACTTGAAGCCTTGATGGGGCCCCTTAACTCGTCTTCATGCTCCTGGTGGTGAGACTTCATGGGAAGTCTTCTCAATGGAAAAGCTGAAGTCACCGAATTAGACTGTGTCTCAGAACCCTGCCTCAAATCTTCCACATTGAGAGAGGAGCATCTCCTTTTTTCTCTCTTATCAGTCCTTGGAGCCTGCTGGAACCTCATTACTTTACTCTTTACCATTCCTTTCTCATGTTTGCCACAATGATTGTGAACAAATCGCTTGCACCATTTTCCTGTACCCAGAGGACAAGAGTAGAGTTTACAAACTCTTTTTCTCCCTGCATCCTCTTAATTGATAACTCCATTAGAGAGCATGGCTGGATCTTCCTTCACTGAACTCGTCCTTAGCCAACTCCTAGGGCAGGCCCCAGGGCTTCTGGGGGTTGACTTAATTTTTACTGTTTACAGCTTTATAAGTGTGTTGTCAAAGGGACATATACACACGTGTGGACACACTCAAGGAACTCATGCACATAATTGTATAGAATTTGAGAGCTGGAAAAAATCCTTAATGAGCATCTAACCTCACTCATCTAGATCGGATCAGGAGTCCCTTACTATATGGCATCCTTGACCATATCCTGCCTCTGCCAGAATACCTCCAGTTTGTGGAAGCTCGTTATAACAAAAGGCTCATTCCACTTTTTGTTGGCATTATTTCTGGGGAAGCGTTCCCTAATGTATCAGTCTAAAATTTCCTTTTTGAAACTTCTATGTATTGTTCCCAGTTCTTCATTCTGGAACTAAGGGAAATTTCCTCTTCCATGTGACAACTCATCATACACCTAGAAAGAGAGATGTTGTCATGTTTTCCCTGGGCCTTCTCTAAGGACAGACATAGATACATAGGGATGCCCCACCCAGGAAAGCAAAGCCAGTCATACACAGGTAAAGGAATCACAGAGAGCAGCAAAATAATGAACATCTTCAGGGAGAAAACAGGAAGAGAAAGGGATGTTCTCTGTTATCTGTGTAGAGAACTACATAGAACACTCAGAGAGAGGAACACACACACCCACACTCCTAGTCTCGATCTCTAGTGTACAGTTAGTATTTTCAGGTCCTTTGAAAGTGTTTGACAGCAAAGTAAATGTGGCCTAATCTGGCCAAGTGTGTGTAGTCGATTTGATCTGTTCTGTGGCCCAGGACAGCTGTAGGCCAGTTTTCTGGGCATGTGCCTGGGCGTGGGGTAGGGTGGGAGGCTCTGACCTTGCCTAGGATTATCCTTGGTTCCTAGTACCTGAGGAAACTGATGGAGGCCGAGGCTTCCCTGGGGAGAATTGTGCCAAATCTAACCAGTAGCTCCTTAAATTGCCCCTAGAGTTCTCCCTGGACCTTTACCCTAGAGCCCCTGATTTGTTGGAAGCCTTCTACTTCTTTCTTGGCCTTCCCCATATCTGCCTCCTGGACCAGACTCCCCTCCTGCCTTGTGGCTGAGCCCACACTGGGCAGGTAAACGGCACCTCCTTTCCTGTGATTCCAGACCCAGCCAGGTAACCTGGTGCAGGTAACTAGGAGCCTAGGCGGCACTGTTCCTTTGTCCCCTCAGCTCATCTTCACGCCCACGGCCACCGTCACTACCGTGCAGCCTGAGCTCAGCACCGGCTCCCCTGCCCAGCCCCCCACCCCCAATCAGGTGAGGACTCCATGGAATGGGCCTGGGGGAGGGAAAGGGTGGGGTAAATGGTTCCTAGGGAGGCGGGTCCCCTTTCCCTCCCCCCCAGAAGGGTACTTGGGCAGACCTAGTGGATCTCCAGAATTTCTGGTAGGACAGGGCTCCCTAGGGAAGCAGGAGGCAGAACAGCCAGAAGTCTCCAGCTCAAGGCCCCTTCACTGCTATTCTTCACTTCCCAAGACACCTGTATGGGTGAGGAGCTTGGGAATAGCAAGCTGAGGCCAGAGAGTAAGTAACTGCTACTGGGGTCTGGGGGGCCCCAAACCCTCTCTGACATTCCCGTCAGGGCCTAGAGCCCACCCCCCCCATCTCTCCCACCATCCCTGAAGTGAGGCTTACTCAGTGGGTAAGTCTGCTCTTGAGGACATTAAGCCCATCCTAGCAGGAAAGATAGCAGGGCGTGAGCATGAACCTTTGGGTCCTGGCCTTGCCTTCCTGAGCAGCAAGGAAACAGCCAAGTGGGGGCCAGCCTGGGGAAGGGGATGGCAGGCTCTCTGCTGAGCCTGGCCAACGACTGGTGTCCAGCAGAGGGCGCCAAGAGCCAGGCTGTGGGAGGATGCCTCAGCTGAGAAAATCTAAGGACATAAGCTGTGAATGATTCTGGGGGCAGAAGAGCTGGGCCTGGGTGTTTGGTGCCTCACGGGGCAGAGGGAGGCTCTCCAGGGACAGCCTGCCCAGTGATCGGGCGTCGCGGGGATTGGCCTTCAGAGGCCCGGTGCTGCAGGGGCCCGGGGTCTGGCTTCCCCTCCCTGGCCTGGCTTGTAGTCCTTGCGTAGGACCCAGGTTCTGCTTTCATCCTTCTGTGCCCCCGCTGTCTGAACCCCAGACACAGCGAGGTCTCCTAACCCTGTGCTGCCGCCCCGGACCGATTCCTGGCCCGTTGTTTCCCGAGCTCCCTGGCACTGTCAGAAGTGTGTCGGCATTGCCTCCGCCCCTCGTCCCCATCCTCGTCCACATCCTCGTCCACACTTGGTGCTTCCCCCCACTCCCACAGGCCCCTCTTTTCCAGGTACAGAACCTGACCCTCCGAACGCAGCAGCCAGCCGCCACCACCGCCTCGGGCCCTCCCCCCACCCAGCCTGCACTGCCCAGCCTGGCCCTGAAGCCCACCCTGGGCGGCAGCCAGCCTCTGTCCGCCCCCTCCCAGGGCAGAAGCACCGCTCAGCCCCCAACAGGAGCCAAGCCTGGCATAAGTGACGGGGGGGCAGAGCAACTCAAGAAGGGGGACAGCGGCAATGTGCCAGGGAGCGCGGAGGGCCGGGGGGCACTGAGCCGCATGGTGTCCTCTGTGGCCACACACCCCCTCATCACACCAGGTAAGGCCTATGACGTTCTCTTGTTCCATAAGATCCCAAAGCACTGCAAGGCTGGCAGGACATTTCCATTCTTCCTTTTTCCAAGAAGAAGGGGTCTAGCCCTCTAGAAGAAGAGGCAGCCAGCCTCATTGAGGTTTCCCTCATTTCCCTGCCCCAGGTCCATTGGCCTGTGGTTTTATTCATTGCTTCTAGCTTGGTAGAGAAGCTATGAGAAGCTGGAGGGAGCAAGGTCAGCTCTTCCTCCCACACAGTGCGGTGTCTAAGCACAGCCCCCTGACTGCCCCTCGGGCTGGGAAGTGCAGATCCCTGATTTCAAAAGGAGACTTAGGGAACCTGGAGGGAGAGTGTTCCTCTGGCATGGAGAGCGGAGTACTCTGTTTGTAGCTTATAGACTCCATGTGCGAGGTGCTGGGCATAGTCTCTGTTCTCATAGACCTTACACTTAATGGACAAGAGCAACATGTCCATAGATAAGTAAATACAAAATATAAAGTAATTTTAGCGAGGGGATAAGGATTGCTAACAATTGTAGACTCAGGAAGGGCTTGTGTATGAAGGGGAGGTCCCGCCGGCCTTTGAGAAGGAATGGTGTCTGGCCACCTGTGGCAGGGTGCCAGGCTAACTAAATGCAGGCATTAAAAAATATGGCTTCATTCAAAACACATGTTATCAGTGACCTGGACAAAGGTACAAATGTCATGTAGGTGACGCAAGGCTAATATGTCAGAATTGAGACCCCAGCTCTCATCAGGAGAAAATAATGAGTTGAAGGAAATAAGAAACAACTTAATGAAAAGTGTAGTATTTAGGTGCAGAAACCTGCTGTATCCATAGAGTTTGGGTGAGGAAGGGTGGCTAGAGAACATGAAAAAGATCTCAAAGGCATCTGAATTCAAATTTGATCTTAGACATTTAAAGCTTCCTGGCTGTGTGACCCCGGGCAAGTCACTTAACCCCAATTGCCTCAGCAAAAAACAAAACAAAACAAAACAAAAAAAAAAAAAAAAAAACCTCAGTCACAGGAACTCTAAGGATCATCAAAATGACTTGGCAGCCCAAAAAGCCAATATGATCTTAGAGTGCATTAGCAGAAAGTGAACAAAACAAAGGACGTTAATCCCAGTAACTTGTACTTTTCAGACACTTTTGGGACACTATCTTCAGTCCCAGGCTTCATCTTGTAAGAGGGGCAGTGACACCAGCAGAGCTTGTTTGGAGAATCAGTCTAACATTTATTAAACTCCTACTTCATGCCAGACACTCTGCTAAGTGCTGGATAGTAAAGGGATTCAACATTGTTTCATGTATTTTAGAGCAGGGCAATGACATGGTAGCCATGTTCAAAATTTTGAAGGGTTGTCTTGTGAAAGGAGTATTCCAAGTTCACTGTGTACCTGAAATGGGGGGGGGGGGAGGGAGAGAGAAAGAGAGGGAGGGAGAAGAGAACTGTCCAAAAAGGGAAAGAATGGGAACATCTGTGCCAGAGGAGGTCAAGCAGATGCTTTGGGCAGAGTTAGAGTAGCAGCTACTGGGAGGAAATCCGATCTACAATCCAAAAGGTCTTTTGGATTCATCCATTCATCCCCATGATTGATCTGTGAGTTCTCTCTAGATCTGAATACTTCCCTCCAAATCTAGATCAGGGGCTGGAGGAGGGGGAGGAAGAGACAGAAGAAAGAGGAGGGGAAAAAAGAGGAAGAGAGAAAATGTACCAGGCACTGTACTAGGAGAATTCCACATTCCAAAGAACGTGTTCTATCCTGAGGTTGCTGAGCCGATTGGGCATTAAGGAACCTAGAGAGACCCACAGAACAGCCCACCTTCTCCTTGGGATTCCTTCACATTGGTTTAGATTGGTTACAGACTAGCCAGCCATCATCCTATAAATACCCCACCCTAGCCTAGGCACCCTAAGCCAGACTATGGGCTTCTCAAGCTCTTTTTGATGCTGATCCATAGGTCCAGAAGCCCCAGAACCTTCAGAATTGTTCGATTTTATAGACAGGGAAGGGAGTCCTGTTTCCATAGGCCTAATTTAAGCAGAAAAGATCTATGTGGACATAAAGACTAAAAAGTCTGTAGGGTCGAGGGTCAGAAGGTTGGGTGGGGAATGCTGTTGCAAATGCCCTCACTTATCAAGAGCACATTGGCCCCCACAGGGCTTTCTGTCAGCATCTGTGAGCTACAGAGGCACAAAGCCCCTTTCCTCATGGATTCAGATCAGTGGGTTTCACATTGTTCTAACAATCAGAATCCCTTCCCAAACTCCTCCTCCTTTTCTCTCCTTCCTCCCTCAGAGCTCTTTGGCCTGGGCCCCCACTCCCACCTCTCTGTATCTATAGACCTTTCCATATTAAAAGATAGCTGGGGGAAGGTTTGGATGGTCACAAGGGCTCAGGCTTTTGGAACAAAGAGTGGGTTGAATCAGGGAGGAAAGATGGGTCTTATAACCCCCTGAGGCAGCCTGGGGTCATGCTGGTCCTCAGTTCCACAGCCCCTTACCATCCCATCCAGCATACCCACTGGGACAGAATTGAGGGATTAGGAAACTGAAAGGGGGAGATGAATTAGAGGTGGGGGTGGCTTGGCCAGTCAGAGTTGCCCTTGAGCTGGCTGCTGCCTTAAGGAAGATGGTCAGTGGGGGGCTATGGGGTAGCAAAGAGGAATGCAGTTTCCTAGGGGCTATTTCCTCCTAGAGCAGGCTTCTAGTCCCAGCTGGGGCTGTTCCCACTGACAGCTGTTTGGGGGCAAAGCCCCTCCCCCATGGCAAGTTCCCTGCTGCTCTCATCCTGTCACCTTGGTAACCAGGCTTCTTTAGGCCTTACAAACAGAAAAGGCCCCCTCTGCCTTGAAAAGCTTTGAGGAGGGAGCAGAGCCTGGGGCTTGGCTTTAGGGAGGGAGTAAGGGTGGGAGAGAAGGAGGGGAGAGCTGGCTTTGCCGGGCTTAAATCTATGAGCCCTGCAGGATACTCCTGGCCTTGGCCTCCCAGAAAGCTAAGCCAAGCTTGACACCTGGTACTGAGCCCCAGAGGACAAGGTTCTGAACTAGGACAGACAGGAACCTCAGGTGTAGTGATGCCTTAAGGGTAGCTTCTATTCTGCTGCCAAATCCTCTCCAACTAGGGGCAAAGGCTGGAAAGGCAGTGATAGGAGAGGGAGGGGGTTGGTGCTATCAGCCCTGGAGGGTCATTGAGAATCAAAGGCTGTTTTCACCCCCTGTTTCCCAAGATCCCTCGTCAACTCTTTGTTCTGCCTTCTGCCACCACTCCTCCCCTCCTCCCCATCCCCCCTTTGCTTCTGCTCTTCTTGTCTACTCTATCCTCAGCAGGGCAGAAGGCACTATCCGTTAATAACAATTACTATATAGTTGCTTTGTTCTACCTCAGAGGTAGTTGTACATCAGTGGGATTAGCTGAACAGTTTGGGATTAGAAGGCACCACATTGTTTTCTACAAACAGCATTATTGATTGGCTGATTGATTGATTAAATGCCATTACGTGAAATTGAATAGAGAAGTGGATACCATTGCCTCTAGAAAAGCCCGGGTAGAAAAAGAAAATAGGAATGGACCTGTTTGATTGTGTGAGAGGATCAGGCTCTTTGGCCTGTTACCTCTTATAATTGAATATAGTCCTCTCATTATTGTTGTGTGTCCATAGATATATAGCACTCCCATATCTTTGTATGGATGGAATTACTGAATAGTTTTGCTTAAAAGTGATTATAGAGGTCACTTCCTCTATGTACCCCACTCCCCCACATACATACACATACACAAAATCACACTTAGATATCTAAGGATCTTTTCCTTTAACAAAAACCTTCAAAGATGGAGCAGCATTGCTAAAAGAGGGGCAGGTTTATTGTTTAACATCCTCTCTGCCACAAAGTACACATGCACCCCCACATAGAAGTGCATGCACCTTTCACTTGCCATTGGTGATCACCCAGTTTCCTTTGGAAATTCATTCTTCTCTTGATTTCCTTAGCACTGTGGTCATGCTTTTTCCTTAACTTGTTCCTCCTTTTCTCTCCTCCTCCTCTTTTCTGTGAGTCTTCCAGAAAATGCACTTCTAGGTTCTCTCCTTTTCTCCCTGTAACCTTAACTTCTTCCATGGTTTTAGCTAACTACCACCCGTATGCAGATGGTTTTCAAATCCACATCACTCTCCTTGATCTCTTCCCTGCCTACAATCCCAAAACTCTTAATCTGCTTCTAGGATAACTCTACTAGGAAATTTATCGTGCCCACACCTGAATTTTAAATGAATTTGCCATTTTCTTCCCCTAATAAGCCCATCTTCTAGTTGCCTTCTTGCTGCCAACACCACCACTCTTCATTCTAGGTTTCCTAATTGTGTTCAGCCTTAAAATCTCAGAAGGAACCTCAGAGGTCACCTAGTCTAGCATGTACCTGAATAAGAATCTCTTACAATATATTGGATAGAAGATTCTCCAATTTGTGTTTGAAGACCTCCAATGAAAGTGAGTGCACATCATTGCAGGGCAACCTATTCTATTTTTGTGTGGCTCCAATTATTTATTATCTTTTGCTTCCCCTTTTCTTTATTATCCTACTTCTCATTCATCATCAAAGTCTTAGTGATACTCTGTATGAGTGCTCAAATCTAGCACATTCTTTCTCTTTCCATAGCCATCATCATAATCTAGGTGCCCTTAATTATGTGCCTAGATGACTACAATAAACTCTTTCTCAATGATTATGGCTTGGTAACCAAGCAATCAATTTCTTTGTGACTTATTTTCTTATCTGAGAAATGGGAAAGATAATATTTATATCTGTGTATCACTGAAAAGATTTCTGTGGGTATGATGTGATGGTTATTTCATAACAGAACAGAGACATAATGCCTTATATTTCTTTCATGATTCCCCCATGGCACTTGGTAAAGGGTGCTGCCAAAAATTAATGCTTTATACTGCCATTTGAGTGACCAATTCACATATTACAAGCATATGGCTTAATGTATGTACTTCTCTCCCTCAGTAACTTATCATCTGTAGCTGGAGACAGTAAAAGCTCTAGAAATATATCTATTTCTAAAATATGTTTAACTACAGAATGATAAATAATTGGTGACTCTAGTTTCATAGCTAGCTTTCTTCCAGAAAACAAGCGCCTTAGAGATCTATTTCCTATCCCAGACTGCCTAGATAATACTGTACAGTTTAGCAAGTGTAGAGAAAATGAGTCCTTGCCTTTATGAACCTTACATTCTATAGGAGCTATTACATAAACTAAATAACTTTATGAATAATAATAGCAGTTTATATTTACATAGTGCTTTAAAGTTTGTAGAGCACTCTTCGTGACCAGAGCTTGTAATATACTCAATTTACAGATTGGATTTGGATGGTAGATAGAGCCCTGGACCTGGCTTCAAGAAGACCTGCCTTAGACACTAGCTATGTGATGCTGGGCAAGTCATTTAGTTTCCTCATCTGTAAAATGTAATAAATAACACCTACTTCTCATGGTTGTTATGAGGTCATTAGATCATATTGATAATGTAAGACAAACCTTAAAGCACTACATAAATTCTAATTATTACTGTTGTTATTGTAATTACCAATAATAAAAATTTGAGGTAGGATACAAACTCATGTTTTCCTAATTTTGTCTGGAACTTTATCCACGAATCAACATTAAAGTTCAAAACAAGATACAATGCAAAGTCAATTCTGACCAAAGAAGGCCTTTTGTAGGAGGTAGTATCTAAATTGGACTTCAAAGAATGATAGCAATTAATAGATAGAGGGAGGAAAGATCAAAGAAGGAAGCAAGAGTGTAGACTCTCCAAGCACAGGAAGCAGTGGGACCAAAGCTACAGGGGCCAGAAATAGCAAGGCACACCTAGGAGCCTGGAATGTGGCAACACAAATACACTATCTCTTAGAGGGAGACAAAGAATAACACAAAAGACTGGAAAAGAATGATGTATCCAGATTGAAGAGTAGATTGAATGACAGAGAAAGGATTGAACTTTACCTGACAACATAGAACCATGAAAGGCTTTTGAATAGAAGGCTGACATTGCTGGATTTACACATAAAGAAAATTGGTCTGGCAGTGATGTGACGGTTTTTCAAGGAGGAAGGAATTAAGGCACGCAGAAGACCTATTAGGTAGAATTCTATGGATGAAGCCCAGATTGAGAGTAATGAGAATAATCTGTGTTAGATGCTGGCACTAAGAACAGAGAAAAGGGGACAGATATAGATACAGCAGAGATCAATCAAAGAGATAAATATTGGTAACTGATAGATACTGATAACTAATAAGCAGGATGTACAAAGGGTACAGAGGAAAGAGAATCATGGGTAATCTTACAGTTTCAAACATGGGAGACTTGATTAATGATATTGCCACTGACATAAATGAGGAAATCAGAAAGAGGACTAGGGTTTGCACTAAAGTGGGGACAAAGGAGATACTAAGAGCAGATTTGGACATATTGAGTTGAAGCTGCCTCTGGCAATGACAGGTAGAAAGAAATGTATCATAGTTAACAAATGTTTATTAAGCACTTATATGTCAGGCACTGTGCTTAGACAGTTGGAAATATAGGTCTTAGAGCTTTAGAGAGGTCATGGATTTGGGATTCATTCTCATAGAGGTGTTAGTTGAAACCATAGCAGTGAATAAGATTGCTAAGGGAGGAAGAATACAGAAAGAAGAAAACAAGACCAAGGACAGACCTTTTAGGATGAGGAGCTGACAAAGGAGAAAAAGAGACCTGAACAGGTAAGATGATAACCAGAATCATGTGGTATCTCAGAAGACCAAGGAAAAGAAAATACTCAGAATGTGGGAGCAGCGAACAGTATTAAGTGTTACAGAGAGGTCAAGGGAACATTCTCACTGATGATTAAAGTGACCTTGAAGAAAATTGTTTCATTTGAGTCATGGGGGCTGAGAAGATAATGGATGTTGAATAAGTAAAAGCATCAAGTGTAACCAATTTTTTTTTCAGTAAAAAGGGAAAGATTGAGGATGCATAATGAAAGTGATAGCCATAGAAGGGCTATCCATAGAAGAAAATCCAAGATAATGGGAAAGAAAGAAGCTTTAGCAGTAACTAAGAATGTCACATCCACTGAGATAGAAGGGAAGGATATAAGATTGATAGATTATGCTGAAGTTTTCATGGAGAAGAAATCTCCATGATTGAGTGGCCTAATGTTCTTTCTTAAAAAGGCTAAAAAAAATCTACTATATATGGCAGGGGCACTGTGGTTGGGGGCATTGAAAGAGATGAAAAGGTTTAGAATACTGAATATGGGAATTAAGATAGGGAATCTAAAAGAGCCAAGGCTGTAGTTAGGGCCCAGCTGAAGTTATATAACATAAGGTAAGAGTGTAATAAAGGGAAGAAAACTCATAGAACCACAGAATAGCACACAGTTTAAAGGAACCTCCATGGTTATCTAATTTCTTCACTGGGCAAAATAACTTGTTTCTTCAACCTATACTAGTATGAGAAAGGGGACAGAGCTCTAATTTGCTGCATTTTCAGGGAGATAGCTCTCAGGTATATAATTAACTATATAAAGGTCTAAGGATCAAATAGCTGATCACAACTGATTACTTAGTAATCTCTACCCTAAAGTGTTTTGAGATCTAGGAGAATAAAGCCTGACTTTTCCAAGCCATAATACATCAATCTCATTTCCTTTATTGATCAGGTTACTAAACTGGTAAGCAGGGTGTTGCCATAGGTATAGCATAGCTAGATTTTATCAAAGCATTTGAAAAAACTTAATTATTTTTGTGAGTAAAATGAAGCGATGTGAATGAGATATAATATGCAGTTAGGTGGATTTGAAATAGGTTGAGTGGTCAGACCCAAAGTGTGCCCCCAGGGGCTGTGCTTGGCCTTCTGATGTTTAATAAGTGACTTGGATAAAGACTTTGATGGTGTGCTTATTCATTTTCAAGATGTTTTAAAATGGGGAATGATAGTTAATGTACCCAGTGACAGAATCAGAAGCCTAAAGATTTTGACAGGCTAATTCATTGGGATGAATCAATTAAGGTGAAATGTAATAGGGATAAATATCATGTCTTACACTTGAGGTTAAACAAAAACTCCCAGCAACTTCACAAGTAGAAATATGGACTAGGCAGTTCATCTGAAAAAAAAAAATCTGTGAATTTAATTAGTGAAATGCAAACTCAAAATGAACATTATGATAGGATAGCCAGGAACACTATCAGAATCTTGGATTGTGCTAATTGAATGTCCAGATCTGGAGAAGAGATGGGTCCACTGTGTGTGTTCAATCTAAGCCAAACCTATAGGGAATATTGTATGCAGTTCTGGTTATCATGTTTTAGAAAGGACATCAATAAGATAGAGTTTTCAGGGGATGGCTGAGACTACCAGGATGAAGGGTTTTGAGATCATATCTTAAGAGGCTGAAAGAAAAAAACACATGGAATTTAACTATCAATCTCTCTAGGTCAAGATAACAACCTGACCTAAATCTTCAGGATTTCATAATGCTGTAGAAAGGAATGGAAGTATTTTTTAAGGTTGAAATTGAGTCAGGAAACACTTGTTATGTGCCAGGCATTGTGTTAAGATCTGAGGCAAAAAAAAAAAAAAAAAAACTTGTCTGAAGCCCAGATTTGAATTGAGGTCCTCCTGACTTATCCACTGCACCATCTGCCTTTGGCACCTCTTCATTCTTAGGGAGTTTGTCTTTATCCAGTCCAAATGTATTGGCCTGATTCCCACCAGTAGCTCCTAGTTCTGTTCTCACCATCCCCTGTTTCTTAGGACAGCCCTTCAAATACTTGAAAATAATCATCATGACCCTGCTTCCTCCCTCTCTTTAGGCTTCCTTTCTCTAAGCTAAACATCCCTTAGTTCTTTCAACTAATTTTTGTCCAGCATAGCCTTTCACTTTTTCTTGGTGCCTCTTCTATGACCATGTCCCAATTTTATCTTTGTCCTTTTTAAAATTTGGTACTCAGGGCTGAGCACAGTATTCAAGATACCTTCTGACTAGAGAAGAATATAGTGGGATCGCTATCTCTGTATTCTCCACTAATGCAGTTTAGATTACATTAAATTTTTTTGGCTGCCAAATCAAACTGTCCATACTTTTATGTCATTAGAAGATTTGATAAACATCTGATATCTGTCTTTATCCAAGTCACTGATTTAAAATTTTGCATTGCAACAATAAACCAACTTAACAGACCACAAGGAGCTATATGGCAGTCAACTTTCAATCAGTTCTGAATTGACCTTAGTGTTTCATCATGTATCCTTTATCTCTCCAGGTTGACCACAGCAGTAACCGGAGAAACTTTCTTTCTTCTTCTTGTTGAAATTTGGGTTTATTCATTCCCCTATTCCACTGGTATAGTAACCCTGTTACAAAAGATAAATGTGGCATTCTTTGCTTGTTCTCATCAGTATGATAATCTTTCCACTAAGGCCCATCATAGCCCTTTTACATTTTTTTTTAACTCTCTATTTCCTGTCTCTGATTTTTCATAGAAAATCTATTCAGTGTCCTGGAGTTCTTTTTGTTGTTTTACATGTTTCTTGGGCATAATGATGTGACATCCAGCCTGTTCATCTATTCTCCCATTCTTATTCAGTAACTGACCCATCTCCTTTTTTCAGTGTACATACTCTCCCAAAGGTGTCTTATTTTGCTTCTTGGGCACAAACCATCCCTTGAAACGTGTTTTACTATCTTTCTATTTTCCCCTTCTTTACAGGTATCATGTTATATTACCACAGAATACCACAAGGAAAAAACTGTTTTAGAGAGATAGGTTTCAGTTCCAATTGTTCAGTAATGAAGAGAGCCACCTACACCCAGAGAGAGGACTATGGGAACTGAGTGTGGTCCACAATATAGTATTTTTACTCTTTCTGTTATTGTTTGTTTGCACTTTTTTCTTCTCAGGTTTTTTTTCTTTCTGAATCTGATTTTTCTTGTGCAGCAAGATAACTGTATAAATATGTATACATGTATTGGATTTAACATATATTTTAACATATTTAACATGTATTGGACTACCTGCCAGCTTGAGGGGAAGGGGTAGGAAGGAAGGGAAAATTTGGAACAGAAGGTTTTGCAAGGGTCAATGTTGAAAAAAATTACCCATGTATATGTTTTGTAAATAAAAAGCTATAATAATTTTAAAAAGAAATCGAGAGGTAGGTTTTGTAGTGGCAAGCAATTTGGAATCTCAAATATGATTGAGCCCCAGCTTCTCCTCCAGCTCAAACCTGAGTCCATCTTATTGTCCATTTATATTGGCTGACTGAGATACATATATGACTACTCATTTGATAGGGTACCCATATAGTTTCATGTCATAATCTGGGCAGTATGCATTTTTGCCTGCTTTGTTTTTCCATTTTGGATGGATGACTTTTTTTGCAATTTATTTAAGAAGGCATTTAGGAGTCCAAATATTGATACGAGTACATTGTCATCTACATATTTAAAGAACTTTACTATCAGTAAGAAATCATTCTCTTTTTTATGATAGTAAAGAGAATGGGGCTGTGGAGATGAAAGAGGCCATAGTGGGGGCAGCTAAGTGGCGCAATGGATAGAGAACAAGCCATGAATTCAGGAGAACCTGAGTTCAAATCTGACCTCAGACACTTAACACATCCTAGCTGTGTGACCCTGGGCAAGTCACTTAAACCCAATTGCCTCAGAAAAAAAAAAAAAAAAAAAAAAAAAAAGGCCATAGTATCACATGTATCAGGGAAGAGATGCTCTTGCCATGGGGGTGGAAGGATTGCCCAGTAGAAAACAAATGATTTTATGAGAGGCTGATGTCACTGTCACTTCTATCAGGACCTACAGCTCATCAGAATACTGAGTTATCAGAATATTCTGATTATTAGAAATACAACTGATACATTCAGAATCATCAGATTTTGAGAATATAGCTAAGATATCATTGTTCATATTTGAGTGTCTTGAATGTAGGTGGAAATTTGGCATGGTAATAACATCCCAATTAGAGACTGGCTACTAGATCTCCTGAGCTCTAGAGTTTTGAATTACAGAGGGCTATGCCAATCTAGCACCTGCACTGTTTGGTATCTACATGGTAAGCCCCTGGGAAAGGACTAGTACCACATTGCCTAAGGAGAAGCAATCCAGCCCTGGTCAGAAACAGAGCAAGGAATTGTACCAATTCCTAGTAAGGTAAAGGCTAAGAGTAGCCCCTGTACTTCCAGGCTGGGCAAGATAAGGAGACCCAGTCTTTTAGAGAAAGACAGAAACAAAAATAGAGGCAGAGAGGAGGAGAGCGAGCCCAGGTCAGCTAGGCGAGTAGGTTAGCAGTGATGAAGTTCCCCATCTTTCACTTCCTTTGCCTTTATTATGGTTGAGCATAAGATTCTTCCCAAGGGTATCTGTTCTGGGGTTATGATTTCTGCTGTTTGGGAGAATCAAGCAGCTATGCCATGTTGAAGCTGTGTTTAAGATCTAGCCTAGAGTTAGCTGCTTTTCTGATCATATCAGCTGAGCTTTCTCTTAAGCCCACAGCCCAAAGAAGGACTACTCAACAGCAGACACTGGAACGTAAAAGAATGTGCCACCCTAGCATGTTACACCTGGTTGTGGCACAGCAACGCCAAGTAAGGAGAGAGCTGCAGATGCTGGGCAATTCTGCTCCTACTCAATATGTAGAAAGATAAGATTGCTCTCCTTCCTATAAGGGAGGATGGATTTTAGAGGGCATACTACTATCATTAGGACAGAGAGAAGGGGATGTTTTAGAAAGTGAGGGGGGTGGCAAAAGTGTCACTTCAGGACTGATCCTGTAAGAGATTTCCTGCCCTCCTAGGGCTGTAGCAATAGCTTGACTTAATAAAAAGCTAGCTATGCTAATACTTGTGCCATTGTCTAGGTCCTCAGCAGTACCAGTACAGGAGAGTGAAGAAGGGGCATACTACTAAGAAAAGAATATTGTCTCAAGCAGAGGCTCTTCAAGAGACAAGGCACCAGCTTACTGATACCCATTGTTTTCCTTCTCTTGTTGACTGTCATGACTAACCCAGAAACACTGACTTTAGGCAGAAGTCTTCCACATTATCCAATAAGGTATTATTTTCAATGAGTTTGAGGGTGATCAAATGGATAGCCAGCTCTTGCAGGTAAGATAAAGCTAAGATTCCCTGGGCTAAGCTTTTAGGAAGCCTGCCTTTTGATTCACATTTGTCAACTAGTAAATACACCAGTTCAGGCAGAGCAGGAGATTATGATAGCTCCCTTCTAGATCCTAATTCAGGACTAGATTCATGCCCCAACTGATCAGTTTAAGGAAGGTTTAGCCTATCTAGTTATCCATAGTCTTCTGACATGACCATATTGAATCTCATTGTCAGCTATATCCACTTAATGATTATTTACATATAAGAGGGCTGAGGACAGTTGGCATAGCTCAGGGGAGTAAAAGGTTCCATTTTCCCAGTCCCAGAATACTACTCAGGTCCTAGGCCATCCATGAATTAGCTTATCCATCACCATAGGATCATAATTTGCTACTTCACCAACTCGTCCTTAAGGTCCCTCACTCACAGCCACTAATGTTTTGATTCTCAGAATTGAACTTGCACATCACCAAAATATTCTGGATCCCAGCTAGGGCAGACTCAGAAGTCTCTGAAACTCTAGGAACTTGGTTCCTAAAAAGCAAATGTTCCTTTCAGGCGTGCTAGTTGAAAAAGTTCTGAAGAATAATCCAAGAGACCAACTCTTGCAAACTGGAAGGCATTACAAATTACTCTGCCTAAATAGAAACTTTCTTCTTCCTGATAGTGTTAAGGGTCTCTTGCCTGGTGTTGCATAATACAGACATTGTTGTACTCCTAACACTGCCAAAAGCATTGCCTGGAGCAGACATATGTTGTATTCTGCCATGGCCCTTTGCCAATCTCTGAGCCAGAAAGTCTTTCAAAGTGCTTTTTGAGGCAAAGAGATGACCCCACATAGGTCAGTTAGCTGTCATTGATCTGGTTCCCGAGACTGTCAATTCTAATATCAGTTGTAGAGGCCAGAGCTTACAGATCTAAAAGGGTTTCAGAAAAAAAAAAAGAGAGATTAGATGAGGCAAGTTGTGTTCAGTTGGTCCTTCCTTTCTCTTCAGACCTCCTGTTACTACTTTTCAGGAAGAAGAGAAGAAAATTATAACTTTGCCATATCTATATAGCCATCTGGGACTGTCTCCCATCAATACTCAGTTTGCTGGCAGATGGCAGAGTTATAATCAATGAAATTTAACCTATAGGGGATGAGCAGTCTGAACTGTATATGAGATTGCAGGAAGATGATCTTCCTGGCCTGCTGTCATGATCTGTATGAACACCAGGTTATGCATTTTTATTTTGTGTATTACTTGGGATTTTTCAGATTGAAGATTCAGTATTTTTAAGTTTCTTAATAAGTATTGATATAGTTTGGCTTTTATATCACCTTTATTTAGAAATGTATCCCTCCCTGCTTCCTTAACCTCATTATAACAAAGGAAACCATTCCTTATAATGAAAAACCAAAAAGACCAAAGAGGGAAAAAAGAAAACAATTCAGCAGAACTAACCAATATATCAAGTGAATTTATATAATGTTCCATACCATATTCCCCCACTCTTCAAAAAAGAGGAAAAGTGCATTTTCTCATCTCCATTTTGGGGATAAGCTTAATCATTATGATTATCTCCTCATTTTAATTGTCTTTTTCATTGATATGAAATGAAATATGATATGATTGTGTCTATTGTTTCCTTGATTCTACTTGCTTTACTCTGCATCAGTCCATGTAAGTCTTCCCAGACTTCTCTGAATTCTTCATATTTATTGCTTCTTATGGTAGAGTAATATTACATTTGAGTATCATAATGTTCATAGCCATTCCCCCCAAAATGAACATGTGCTCTGTTTCTGGGTCTTTGCTATCAAAAACAGTACTGCTGTTGAATATTTTGGTGTACATGAACCCCTTCTGTTTCTGACTTTCTTGGAGGTTTATCAGGGACTAGTATTTTAAGATCTTTTGGACTGATGATTGGTGGCCTAGCTCAATGATCCCCCTCCAAAAGAGAACATCCAAGCTGTCCTTCATCCAGCATTGGTTATTCAATTGAAGTTAGAAGAGATGAGGAAATTGGAGACCCATAAAAAACCAATAAGGGAATACCTACATTACACCTAAAACTATATCCTTGTGAGGGATCTTGTCACTACCAAAAGAACTACATTGGTTATTTCATTTTATAGAAATCTCCAACTATTTTATCTCTAGGCTTCTCACTTGAACAGTTCTTCTCTCTGACCTGCTGTAGCACCTTACACTGTAAGCTTACACTGTAAAGAAAAAGTACATACCATTATCATAATCATTAGTTATATATCAGATGTAAATATAATTTTATTTACACAGAGACTGTCCTGAGATCAAACTGGGTCTCTCCCATTCACCAATCCTGCCTTTATTTATCCTGCAATCTAACTGCTCCTGAAAGGGGAAAAAATAGAGGTGGGGGGAGATGTTTTTCACAATATAAGAAGCCCTGGAGGTCTGGAGGCCCTGTCTGGAGGGAATGTGGCATCTCCTTATTGTCCTGACCAGAAATGTCTAGAGACCAACTCCCTCACAGCAGAACTAATGTCTGATTCCACAAGCACACTTTAGTAGTAGGTTCACCTTCATATTCATAAACTGTGGGCAAGGACATTATTTGGAAAACCAGGATTTCCATGCCTGGCAGGTTAACCACATCAATAGGCTGTTATACAGACAATTAAGTTGTAGCTACTCACCACTGACTAGACTGATTGGAAGCAATTTGTCAACAGCAGATACAAAATGCCTTTTCCCATCTCTAGCCACTTCCCCTCTACATTGTCATAACTCCTGAACTCCAAAGAAGTCTTTAGGAATCTGCTTCTCTGTACCTCCCAAAGAAGTGAATGGGCACAAAAGTAGAGACCTCTGCCAAGATGCACAGAGCTTGATATGTGATTACCTTGGGCTTTCAATGGCCTCTGATATGTCATAGTATCTTTTGGAGCCTATAAATTATAGGCCATGGAACTTGATTTTTATTTGGAGAATTCTAGGCTCGGTTATTGAAGAGATGGTAAGTGAATATCTAGAAAAGTAGTTGATGATTACAAAGATCCACCGTGACTTAAAAGTATCATTCTGGACTCACATTTGTTTGATAGGATTTTTAAGAGGAATCTATTAGGTCATCTAAATTTTTGTGAACTATTTGATGAATTATCTCATGGTATTTTTCTAGAAAAGAAAGACTTGTACTAGGTTGTAAAGTTCTTGAATTGTGAGGGTTTGGTCATCTGCTCAATTATAATCCTTCTCTGGAAGATCTGTAAAATCTTTTCCTCTGTACGAAGGTTTCTTGGGAGCTCTGAATCTCCTCCAGCTCTTGTCCTTTCAGCCCAGAGTCAATTCTCTCAGACCCAATGGTGCCCTTCTTTTATCCTCCCAGAGAATAGGCAGGTGAGAACTCAATGGGGCGTGGGGAAATACTTCCACCAATGAATTTGCTCCTCTTAGAATTCCCAAGGTGTAAACTCCCTTTAAAGGCCCAACCAAAGGTCTGAGCCAGAGAACTGTCAAGTCAACCTGAGTTCTCACCTTGTAATTGTCCAGACAACCTGAATTCTCACATCGTCACTGTCCAGACAACCTGAGTTCTCACCTAGTAATCCTAACACTATAGTGGTGGGTAATATATTTAGAAAAATGTGAAACTAGTTGAATAATTAGACTCAGATTATTATTAATGATTCTGTGTGTCTCCATACCAGGGATCTGTGCTTAGACCTGTGCTATTTGGCATTTTTATCAGTGATTTAGATAATAGCATAAATGGCATGCTTATCAAATTTGCAAATGAATCAAAGCTGGAAACTATAGCTAATACATTTGGGTGACTGAGGCAGAATCTCAAAAAATGTTGACTCAGCAAACTGCCTGTTTTGTAGAACTGGCAAATTAAGAACTTTTATTACATAATTTAAAATGTGTTTTTAAATTTCAGAGCTGTATTTTCTTCTATCCAGTCAAAATTTTTTCCTGAAACCAACATGTAGTAAACACAGCAGGATCATATATTCTTTGTATTTCTCATGTTTTATGATTATAAAATTAAAGCCCATTGAATAAAAGAAAGCCATCTTATTCACAGAAACTCAGATTTAGAAGGACCTAAGAAACCAAGTACCTCAAATAGGAATCCTAGTATCCTTGACTTTCTGAATAATGATCAGCTGGCCTCAGACTGAAGTGCAGTTAGTCTAATTAGAGCCTCTCCTAACAACCAATTTTACTTCAGGACAGCGCTAATTGTTAAATTAAAATAAAAATAAATTTATCAAACCAAAGCCTGCCTTTCTGAGACTTTGATCTATTGCTTCTCATTTTCCCCCCTGAAGACCAAACAGAACAGATCTAATTTTTTTTCCCCCATATGCCAATTCGTCAGTTACTTATGGACTTATACACATAAGAGGATTTTCGTTGCAGGTTAAACATCCCTAGTTCTTTCAACCAGTGTTTGTATGGCATCGCCTTTTGTCCCATCACCATCTGCTCACCTTATCTCTCTCAGGTTTCTGTGCATGTGACTTCCTCAGCTCCTGTGGATTCCAGCATTATCTTTATGCCAACTTTCTGTTAAACTCTAGCCCCATCAAAATGGGACTGGAGCCACTGCTAGATATCTTACAAACGGAAAATATCCAAATCCAAACTAATTATTTTCCCTTCTAGACCTAGCCTTTTCTCAAACTTTTTTTTTTTCCTTTTTGTTGATGTTTCCATTTTACCTATCTCCTAAGCCTTGGAATCATCCTTGATTCTCTGTTCTCTGTCACTCTTTATCTAGAGTGTTCTACCTCTTCAATGACTTTTGCCCCTGTCCCCTTCTCCAATTCTGCCCTCAGGGTCTCACTCCTGACCTTCATTACCTCTTATCTAGACTACTGAAAAATCCTAATTGATTTGTCTTTTTCTAGTCTCTCCCCTGCCAAGTTAATATTTCCCCGGGCCTATCCATCTCAAGAAGATTCTTCAGTTTGGCCAATTTTATTTGATATTGTTTTCCCCTCTGTTCCAATAAAACTGTTCTTCTAATTCTTCCCCCAAATTCGAGTCTATCTTGCATCTTTATGCCTTTGTAGAGACTTTCCTCCTTGATCTCTCTTTAACGCTACCTTGCTTTTCTTATGACTCAGCTTAGGTGTTACCTCTCACTTGAAGCTTTTCCTCATTTCTCTTGGCTGCTAGAACTCTCTTCTTTCTCAACTTATCCTATATTTATTTATCTATCTACCTGTTATATCCCCACCATTCCATCCACTAACAACTCTTGAGTGTAGGATAATAATTAGTAGTTTGTCTTTGTATCCCCAGTACTTAGCTAACTACGGTATCATAAATATAGAAGAGACAGTACATGTTTATTAAATTAAGTTATATTGAGGACTTGTAAGCTTTTCAGTAATTATTTCTTGGGCTTATAATCTGGGCAGCTCAAATATAATGGTTCCATTATTATTCATTGATGAAAATAAACCATTTATAAAAATGTTGGGAGATATGTTCAATTTTATGTTTGTTGTCCTAAATTCATCAATTTCAGGCTTATTTTTCTCCTTAACTACCTTTCACTATTTTATGGGGAAAAAAAGAAATACTGGTTGTAACATTTTCAATCTAGGATGACTTGTTTTTAATATATTCATGGTTTTTAATGACCATCACCCTTCTAAGGTCCTCACAAAACTTAACTAATAAAAAATTTTGCTAGAAATTGACACCTAGCTCACCATCCTATATTTTATATAATCTGTCGTCTTCCCCTTTTTGAAAATTGCAACATCTGTCTTCTATTCCTTCATCTCTTCCATTCTCTCCAGAGATTACAGTCATTATTCACAAGTTTTTTCAGTGCTATAGAATACAATTCTGTCCAGCCCAATAGTTTTAAGTTAATTAAGCCAAATGCTCTCTTATGATTTATCTTAGCCTGTTAACCATTTTTGTTTTATTTTCCCTGATTCAGAGATCTTTACCTTTGATGTTGAAAACAGAATTCAGTAATTCCACATTTCTCTTAGTTATTCATAATCATCCTCCCATACATAATAATCATCAGGATTAACCATTTCTCATTTTCCTTCCATTAAATTTAAAATTTTATTAATTTTTTTATTAACACCCATTGTATATAAAATATTTCTAGTGTGATGCAGGTGAGTACATTGTCAGGGCTTTTATGGAGTTTTAGTTTAGGAAAGAAATATGACACATAATTACTGCCCCATTCCTAAAGTTGACGTTTACACAAACTAGGTCCATTCTTCCAAGCCCTTCAATAATTATTCCTTTGGCTGAAGTCAATTTGGCTTGTTTCTAGCTTTTTTTCCAAGAAACCCTTAGTTCCCATGCAAATATACATCCCACTTCTAAAGCAGAGGACAAAAAATTTAAACACAAATGCTAGGATTCATATCCAGACCCATATGCAGTCCAGGAAGCCTTCCCTGCTTGTAGACTCCAGCTTCAATAGGGCACTTGCCTATTCCATCACTAGAGGAAATGTTTTAAGAGGTAATTGTGATTTGCTCCCATAGAATCACCAAATCTCAAGAATTTGGAGGAATTCTAGGGGCTATCAAGTCCAATCTGTATCTGAACAAGATTGCCTCTAAAATCTTCCCAAGCGTTGAACTGCTCCTTTCACTTTCCACCATCAGTGCAAGGGGAAGAAAAGACTTATTGCTAGGGAGTCAGGTTGTTCTCAGTTTATAGTAATGAATATTTGAGACCCCCAACTAAAACTAAGGTCTCTCCAAATAGATTGAGTTCCCAGTTGGGATCAGAGTTGCTGGTCAGTCAGCCCCTCCCTCCTCAAGATCTATCCAGTCTGTATGATTCCTGTTCCTAATTTGTTCTGATACCCTGGCTCAGGTCTCTCTGCCTCATTGTTCCTAGGTTTTGATCCTTAGATTCATGGTCCCTTGCAGCACTGATGTCTTGCCTCTTCGGGACCAGTGAATGGGACCAGCTTTACTCAGGTCTCTTAACTCCCTTTGAGACTTGGAAGCTTTCTTGTGGTTGCTCTGCATGAGCATTGCTGCTGCTGTCTTACAAAAGACTGCTGCTATTGCCGTCTACTCTTCTACCTCAGAAACAGGTTACAGCACTCACAATGAGATTGGGCACGTTGCCACATTCCCAGTCTTTTTGTTTTAGTCAGAACCCATCTGTTTCACAAAAACTTCAGGTAGTTGTAAAGATTTCTGACTTGCTGGACTCAACCAGTCCTCTCTTCCAGTCAAGTGAGAGTGACTAAACCATATCATTTCCTTCTTACCTAATTCAGGGTGCAGGCAATATGCCCTCCAAACAGACTATTTGGGGGTCTGTGGGGAAAAAAAAACATTTTTTACTCATCTTTCTGATTTCTTACTCCTTTTATCCTTCCTGGTGACTAGGGTTAGACAAAGCAAATTTCTCTGAGGCTTGAAGAAACTTCGGGAAAAAAAAAAAAGTAGAAACACTGGAGAGGGGGGGATAAAGCTGGTGGGTGCTACTTTCCTGCTGCAAAGACAAAGGCTTGTGTCCTCAAAGATACATAGATAAACATAATACATAATACAATTACAGATGATAAGTTAATATGGAGACGGTTTATAAAAGAATATACATAAGACAGTGCTGCAATAATAGTGTTAATAGAAATGTTTTTGTGAGTATGGAGAGACTAAGGCCTAGAGACTCTTACTGGGGCCCACAGCTAGAATATTATTTCATCTCTTCTGTACCATATTTCCTACAGCTTTACTCAATTTTTGTTAGTTTTTCTTATTTTTGATAGATATAAGTTGATATCTGAGCTATTTTCATTTTTTGATAATAGATGAAGTTGAACATTTTCAAGTTACAGTTTAACATGTTTCCTTTTTGTAAATTGTGTGTTATGCTGATAAAAATTCAAATTTTTTATTTGAATTTTTTTTACTTTAATAATAGCTTTTTATTTTCAAAATACATGCAAAGATAGTTTTCAACATTCACTTTGCAAAATCTTGTGTTCTAAATTTTTCTCCCTGCCATCTCACTTCCTGCCTTACCTAGACAGCATGTAATCTTGTATAGGTTAACTTAAATATGTGCAATTCTTCTGAACATATTTTCACATTTATCATGCTATACAAGAAAAATCAAGTCAAAAAATGAGAAAAAAACAAGCAAAGAACAACAAAAAAGGTGAAAATACTATGTTGTGATCCATATTCGGTCCTCATAGTCCTCTTTCTGAATGCAAATGATTCCATCACAAATCTATTGGAATTGCCTGAATCACTTCATTTCAACAAATATTTTCTAAGTGGCTACTTCACACAGCGCACAAGGTTATAGAAAAGTGAATGTGAAATATTTCATCTTCAAGGAGTTAACATTCTAATGGACGCTGTGGGGAGTGAGGGAGACACAACAACACACAATATATACACAAATAAGTAAACAGCATCTGAGAAGCAATAGAGCTCTAATGATCACGTGTCAGTAGATGGAAGAATAAGGATCCAAAAGAATTTCATCAGGCTGTTGAGCCCAATTGGATGAATCTATTAAGATGAAATTCACTAGGAGTAAATATGAAGTCTTGCCTCTGTGTACAAAAGACTCCTAAGTACAAGATAGAGGAGACTTGGTAAGACAGCTGATTTAAAAAGCATCTAGTAGCTTTCTTAGATCATGAGTTCCTCATGAGTTAGCAGTGTGATTTATCAGCCAAAAGTGCTAACAAAATCTTATGCTCCTCTGTGCAGGGCATAACTTCCATGAATGGGTAGGTGAGAGGTTCACTGTATTCTGCTCTCGTACTTAACCAAATAATGTGTGGCTTTGAGCTTGGACTATGCCTAACAACATGTAAAAGCTGGAGGGAGTCTAGAGGAAGACAGTCAGGATAGTGAAAAGCTTCAAGTCCATGCTATATAACCATTAGTTGCAGGATCTGGGTTTGTTTAACCTAGAGAAAGTCTTCGAGGGAAATAGTGTTTTCAAGTGCCTTTTCAGTGAAGGAGAGAAGAAGCGAGAAAAACTAAAACTCAAAAGTTTTTTTAAAAATGTTTAAAAAAAAAAAATCAAGTGTTGGAAAGGGCAACATGTGGAAGAGGGACTTACCTTGCTTTGTCTAGCCCCAAAGGACAAAATGAGGAGTGAGAGATGGAAGCTATATAGAGGTCAATCTAAACTGGAAGTCAGGATCTTCCTAACAGTTTGGGGCTACTTCCACAGGTAATGGTCTCTCCTTTCCTTGGAAATGTTTATTCAAAGACCAAATAGTCACTTGTCAGGTACAATATAGGGAGGATTCTTTTCCCACATGAATTAGTCTAGGTTACCAGGAAGGTCTTTTCTTTTTCAAATCTTGTGATTGGGTGGGGCAAGAAAAGTAACTTCTTCTGATGGACCTAAACCAAGTGGATTCACCTTTATAAATTTATATCATTATGGAGATTTTCAACAGATTGATTTTTTTAATCTTCTATATTTACTCAGATCTCTTTTATTTTTCATACTTTGGTTGTATTTTTAATTGCATACATTTCTAATTGCAATCAAAATATATTTGCCATAATTTTAACTTTGATTCTTCCATTTTTTTTTTAATGTATAAGAAATTTACTTCTCTTCACTACTGAGATAGTATTCCTTTCACTTCTACCTTTTATATAGTTTTTGTTGATATATAATTCTTTGAACCAGTTCTTTTTCTCTGGGATTTTAGTCCCAGACTATAAAGTTTGGGTTGTGAACATAGACATTTTCCTGGTGATCCTGGCCTTTCCTGAGAATATGGAAACTTATTTTGCAGTAAGAATCTTTTTTGAAATTTTGACTAGGAGCACTAGAATTTAAGTTGACTCTTGTTCACTTTGTGCATACAATTATAATTGGCCATTTGGGAATCTCTTAAAAGTATCTATACATGACCATAGAGCTCTGCAGACCTCTAACTGGGAGTAGGTCTGTCTGTGGAGAGGCAGACATGAAAGGGCCAGGCTCAGTGCTTGTCTACCCAAGCTCACTAGATGCCTTTGATAGCTCCATGGGCAAGGGTATGGAGTAGAGGCAGTCTGTCACAGGCCTGCTATGTGCCAGTGCACTGGGCATTGAGGGAGATACAAAGTTTGAGAAGGTGATGACCCATAAGAACTCCTTTCTTTGAGAAGATATAGTAAAATGCATATGAAAAGACAACTAACCACATAAAGCAATATATGATAAGTCCCAAATGAGCAGTAACACCTAATAAGACAGCATTGCAACTATCTTGGACTCCAGAGCAATCACTAGGATGGGATGAGAGGAAAATGAGTTTTGAAAATGGGCAGGGGAGCTGATCAGCAAGCCACTTCAGGAAGTCACTATATAAATATCAGGGAAATATCTACAAAAATGGAAATGCAGCCACCTCAGGGAACAGACTTTTTGGCTCTATGAGGAAAGGAAAGGATATGAAATTGGGAAGGAAGTGTTGGGAGTAAGGGAGGAGGACAAATGAAAAGCGAGTTGACCCAAGCTTCCTAACTTGAATCTTTCTCCTCACCAGCCTACACCCAGCTGCAGCCACATCAACTCCTTCCACAGTCCCCATCAAAGCATCTGCAACCCCAGTTTGTCATCCAGCAGCAGCAACAGCAGCAGCAGCAGCAGCAGCAGCCACCTCTACAGCAGCAGCAGCAGCAGCAACAGCAGTCACAGCAACAGTCCCAACAGTCCCGGCCCCAATCACAGCCCCAGTCCCAGCTTGCATCAGCTCTGCCAGGAGTTGCCATGCAGTCCAGCCCTGAAGTTCATGCCATGTCACTAGGTTCAGCAATCCCTACCCTCCCACTGCAGTGTCCTGCTACCAATCAGCATAAACCTGGCAACAGCCAGCAAGGGCAGCCATCCAGCCCAGAGGCTGGGCCCAAGAATGGGCATTCTGAGGGCCTGCTCCACACACCCCAACGCAGGTTCCAGCACACATCAGCTGTCATCCTCCAACTACAGCCTGCTTCACCAGCGGTGAGTTAGCCAGTCCCTGAGGTCTATCCTCAGATAGCCACAAAATGCATAGGCTGTCACACCCAACTTGGCAATCTTTCTCCCAGTGTGATACTGCATAGGCTGAGTAGGTTGAATCTGCCTTGGTTTTTCAAGAGCCTTTTAGGTATCATTTATCCAGAGAGGAACAAGAACAAGGAAAATAATAGATCTACTAATATACAACATCTCTGGACTCAAGAGTCTGGATTTCAGAGACCTTGTTAATTTCTTAACCCAGAAGTTTTGTCCCAGTGCTTGGGGTTCTGTTTTCAGCAGAAGTACCTAAGTATAAGGTGGGAGGGGCAGGGGAAACACCTAAAGAGATCACCCCTCTCTCCCGTTCTTTGACAGACCCAACAATGTGGTCCAGATACCTGGAAAGAGGCAATGCCCAGGGAGAAGAGCCTGCCTGAGTCCCTGCCCAGCCCAGCAGTCCAGCAGCCAGTCACCCTCACTCCCCCACCTGCTGGTCCACTCCAGCCCACAAGCTCTGATGTTCAGCAGTCTCCAGCACATGGTAGGGGGAGTGGGAGGGCACAATTCCTTGGGGAGAGGAGACAGTTGTTCTCAGCAGCTTCTTGGACATCTGATGTGGGCACCAAAGTGAGTGGGAAATGGATAGTCACTGAAAGCACCTAGAAACAGCAAGGAGACAGGGTGAATAGGATCTGGAGACAGAGGAAAAACACAAAGGTAACTGGGGGGATGAGTGGAGGGGAGTGTCATTGACTATGAGAAAGGAAACAGAAGAAATGAGTACCACAAACCTAACATCTAAACACTGAGCTTTGCATCTCAGTGACAGCCAGAGCATCTGAGGAAATGTCGAGGTGAAATGTTGGGATAATTCTCCAGAAAACTTAAGCCCCCACATCCTTTATGTTTGAAATGCATAGATAATTGAACAAGTATTTGGGGCCTGAATTATTGTGAGTGTAAAATGCAACCTAAAAACGTCATTTGTGGTGGAATGGTTTTAATCCAGTTTGGTCTTACTATCTCGTCCATACTATCTTACTATTTGGTCCATAAGTTTACCTTCCTTCATTTGGCCCATAAGTTCACCTCATTTCATTTCTTTTTCTCCTAAAATGGGGAAGAAGCATAAAGTTGGGCTTGGTGGATTCAAAGGCTTTTCAGCTCTAAATCTATGTTCTAAATATTTTTAAAAGATTTCAGGATTGTATACTATGCAGGAGTTATAACTTAGGAATGTTTTGTGTCAAATATTTGGTACAATAATAATTTTGCCCACATAGGCATAAAATCTGAGAATTTGGTCCAAGAATTTGAAATAGGAAACTTGGCAAGATAGCCTTAGTGCTGAAGCTTATGGGTGAGGACAATGGTTAAGAGCCACAAGGAATGGGAGGTGGGGATTCAATAGAGAGCCAAAGAGAGCACTTGAATCCAACCCAGTTCAAGTGTTCACATAGGATCTAGTACCCACTGATAGGTTTGCCATCTGTCCAGGAATGGGCTTCCATGGATTTTTCCATGTTCTCCATGTCATGCAGCTCTGCCAGAACCTTGCACCATAGTGAAACATGTACTGCCTCAGCCTCCGGCTGGACTTCCACGCTTTCATTTCTCTCCTTTCTCAGACTGCCTGCAGAGTGGTCTTGGCACAGAGTTCTGTGGCATCATGAGCCACCTATAATTCAGGGATACAGTTCCTGCTAGTGCCCTGAGTGTTTTTCATAATAGTGGAAGGAGAGACAGCGAGAAAGCAAAGAGAAAGAAAGGGGAAAATGTTATAATTATAAAATTAATTTAATAAAAGAAAGGGAAAATGTCTCATAGGGACAAAATATATTTCATGCATTTAAAAACATTATTTTCAGAAAGAATCCATAAGCTTAGCTAAACTAATAAAGAACTCCATGACCCAAGGTTGAGTCTCTAATCTAGTTCAAACTCCTAACTGGCCAGAATTTCCCTACAAATATATGTATAGCTTCTGCCTAAACACCAAAATGAGACTAGGAGCAAACTGCTTTGTTAAGATAGTCCAGGCTGTTTGTTCCCCTGGAGGGCTTTGTCAGAAAACGTTTCCTTCTTTCCATCATCTGTGTCCACAAAACTTTGACTCATTCTCGTCCATAGTAGAGTCCTTCAGATAATTCAACATAGCTACGATTTTGCAAATCTGTTCAGAAGAAAACCTACTGGTTTCCTGAGTTGTTCCTCAACTCTGTATGGTCTCATGTGTATCCTACCTGTCACTCCCAGTCCCCATTTACACATAGTGGTCCCACTCTTGTCACCTTATCTCCTATTTCAAACCAGTTCTCTCAAATCAGACCTTGACAGCCAGGTTGATGGAAATCCTTGGATCTACATTTAGTTATGTTTAGAAAAAAAGATAACTTGGAGACATTATAGTTGTCTTCAAGTATTTGAGGAATTTTCTTGTGGAAAAAGGAATAGACTTGTTTTGACCCCACAGGGAAAAATTAGGGGGTAGAAGTTACAAAAAGGTAAATTTAAGGGTTTTCAAGTAACCTTAAAATTTTTTTGTCAATTAACAAAAATCCATTTCCTAAACTTTTCACTTCCCCACCCTTATTGAAAAAAAAAAGTAAAATCATTGTAGTAAATAGGCATAATCAAGCAAAACAATTCCTGGATTGGCCATGTCCAAAATATTTGTCTTAGGCTGTCACCTACCTTTTTGTCAGGAGGTAAAAAGCATATTTCGTTGTGGGTCCTCTGGAATCCTGGTTGGTTGTTATGTTAATAAGAGTTTTTAAGTCTTTCAAAAGTTGTTTTACAATGTTGTTATAAGTTGTTCTGCTCACTTCAGTCTGCATTAATTTATAGTTTTCCAGGAGCTTCTGAACCTATTCCTTTCTCATTTTTAACAAAACAATAATTATGTTCCTTTAACAATTGTTTTGCCATTCCCCAATTAATGAACATTCTTTTAATTTCCAGGTTTTTAACAACAAAAGTTTTTTTTTGGTTTGTTTGTTTTTTTGTTGTTTTTTTTTTTACATATAGGTCCTTTTTTTCTTTTTTTCTCTTTTGAGAATTAAAGACTAATAGTATGGTATTATTGAAGGAATAAAGATTAAGTACGGTTAGTAACTTTGGGGAAATAATTCCAAATTGTTTTATAGAATGGCTAGATCAATTCACATCTCTACTAACAATACATTAATGCACCTGTTTTCCTGCAGCTTTGTCCCCCCCCCCCTTTCAACATTTGTTATTCCTCTTGCCAATCTGATGGGTAGAGCAGATCCCAGATTTCTTTTAATTTTTATTTCTCTAATTACTTGGAGCATTTTTTCCTATGCTATTGATAACTTGAGATAACTCCTAAGAAAATCATTTATTCATGTCCTTGATCATTTATCCAATGAAGAATGACTCTTATCTTTATAAATTTGAATCAATACCTTATATTTCTTAGAAATGAGATTTTTATCAGAGAAATTTACATCAAACATTTTTCCCCATTTATTTCTCTTCTAACGTAAATTGCATGATATTTGGTTGTGCACAAATTCATATAGCTATTTAAAATGGAATTTTGTTTTCCATATGTTCCTGCTGGATTTGTATATAGATATTGCTGATGTTCTATGTGAATTTATTTTATGTGCTGCAACTGAAGTTTTCAACTGTTTCATTTCACTTTAGGTGACTTTCTGAATTTTTTAAGTAAACCATCATGTAATCTGCAAAAAGTGATAATTTTCCTTTTTGCCTATGCTAATTCAGCCTCAATTTATTTTTCTTGTCTTATTGCTGCCACCAATATTTTGAGCACTAGCTCAGAGCACAATGACAAGCATTGTTGCTTGAATCCTGATCTTGTTGGAAAATCCTCTTAGCTTATCCCTTTATATATATCTTTACACACACACACACACACACACACACACACACACACACACACACACACTCTTGTTTTTAGATAGATATTACTTATATTAAGGAAAGCTCCATTTATTTCTTTGTTTCCTGGTATTATAAACTCAGATAGCTATTGTATGTTGTCAAAAGCCTTTTCTGCATCTATTGATATAATCACATGATTTTTATTTTCTTGTCATTAATATGAGCAGTTATTTTTGTAGCTTTTCTAATAATAAACAAACCACTATTGGTTCTGGTCATAGTATATATATAATCTTTGTTATATATCACGCTATCTCTTTAAAGTTTTTGATTTTTGCACCAATATTCATGTCAATATGGTCTATACATTTTCTTATTGAGTTTAGTAGGTTTAGGTATCAAAACAATATTTGTATTATAGAAAGAATTTGGTGGAAACTATTTTTTCAAGTAGTGCATATGATATTAAAATTGTTCTTTGAATGCTTGATAGAATTTACTTATAATTCTATCTTGTCCCAGATATCTTTCCCCCTTTGGAAGTTCATGTGTATAGCTTGTTCAATTTTTTTTTTGAAAGATTATTTAAAGTCTCTATTTCTTGCTCTGTTAATCTGGGCACATTCACATATTCATCTATTTCATTTAGATTGTCCTTTTTATTGGTATATTACTGGATAAAGGTTTTTTAATTTCTTTATTTCTTTTCCTTTGTTAATTCATTTTTTCATTTTTGAAACAGGTAATTTTTCTTTTTTAAAAAATCAGTGATTTATCTTTTAATGATTACTTTTTCTATTTTATTTGTTCTATTAGTTTTTCTTGAAAAACCAGCTCCTAATTTTATTTATTAATTCCACAGATTTTGCTTTGTTTAAGAATTAAATATTTTCAATTTTTTAAATCTTTGATTTTTTAGGATTTCTATTTTGGTATTTAATTGGATTTTTAAATATGTTGCTTTTTTTTTAGGTTTTTTTAATTGAATGTCCAGTTTATTGATCTATTCTTTCACTCTTCTGTTGATGAAAGTGTTTAGTGATTTAAAACATTTTCCCTAAGCACTGCTTTTGTCATTATTCTCATTGCTACTATTATTATTAATGAAATTATCTGTTTCTTTTATTGTTTTTTTGTTTTTTGATCTACCAATTACTTATAATTGTTATTTATTCTACAATTATGAAATATAAAATTCTAGAAAAAAATTATGCAATTATTTTGAATCATTGCTTCAGTGGCCCTTTATGAAATAGCATTGTTGCAACCAGTAAAAATGTTTACTATTTCTACTTTTTTGACATTTGTGCATAAGGTTTTTATATACTACTGTACTAGCCAGTTTTTGCAAAGATACCATAAGTTATTGAGAAATAAGTATACTTTTTTTATTCTCATCTCACTGAATAGCTATCAAATCTAACTTTTCTAAAATTGTGATCAGGTCTTTTAATAGTATTATTGTTTTGTTGTTGTTTTTGTTAGATCTGCCTAAGTTGGAAGGGATACATTGAAGTCCCCTACTATTTTATTTTGCTGTCTATTTCTTCTTGAAACTTATTTAACTTTTTAAGTTTTCTTCTAAACTTAAGACACTATTATTCAGTGCATGTATATTATGTGTTCATCCATTGTAGTCTTTGGAAATATTACATATTTCAGAATTTCTACTAAGCTATGATCTTTTCATCAGGAATATTTGGATTCCAGTTTTTTGTTAAAGATCTCTTTTCCCTGTATGATTAAACTCAATTTCGTTGGACAAATTTTTTTTTATTATAGTCTATCCTTTGAATTCTAGAATAATTATTACCAAGCTTTCTGCTGCTTTATAATGATGGCTGCTAAATCTTTTGTGAAGGCACCTTAGGTACATTCTTTCTTTTTTGGCTATTTGAAGTTTTGTTTTGATTTGTTTTGCCTATAAGCTATGGACAGTTTTCTTTCATGATTCATAAATACATTATGTCTAAATATGTGGGGAGGTTGGAGGGAGGGAGACAGTGTTTCATGGCCTTTAGATAATATGATGATTAATTTGACATTTGATCTATTCTGATTTTCAAGGAATCTAATAGTTTGTACCGAAGCTGTTAATCCTCCTAAATCTTTTTTCCTCTTTTACATTTCTCATTTTATCATCTAGTGCTCTCACATTTTAAATAATTTTTAACATATTAGCTTTCTAAAACTTTCTTTCAGGAATCCTAGTTGAATATGTTCTTTGAAGCTTTATTCATAATGTTTTAGAGTCATGCTCTTCTGTGTTTGTGTTTTGAGTGTCCCTGTCCCTGTCGCCATATTATTTTTTTTTTTAGGATAAACTTTTTTCTTAAAAAACAAACAAAAACATTCTTCCAGTCTCACTTCTTAAATTGGGACTTTGTGTTAAAGCTAGCGTCTGTGAACTTGTTTGCTTCTGATAATACTTTCTCTGGGTATTCAAGGCTCTCATAAGGTGGCTCAGTCTTAGGTACTTACAAACTTTCAGAATACCTGGAACTATTTAAAATCCAGTGCTTAGAGCAAGTGCTTAAGAAATGTTTGAGGACTTATAAATGCTTGCTGATCCAGAACAAAGTCTGATCACTGGCTTCTTAAACCTGAACTTTGTGAGCTCCAAGGTCAGTTGTGGGTCTATGAAATACCACTGTGCCTTGCACCTAGTTGGAGCATTAGTAGACTGGGAGTATTGGCCCAGGCATTGTCAACTTAATTGGAAGGCTTTATAGGTTTGGAGTGACAGAACTACAATGTTTCTCTTAGTTAGAGCCCCTTTGCTCTGTTTACAGATTCCAGAGTGGGCTGGGGGTTAGATCTGAGACCGGATAATGAGGTTAAAGCCACACAGCTGCAGAGTTACCTCCTTGTGTTGTCTCCCTGCTCTGGGGCACAAATGACAGAACTGCCAGTTGGTGCCTGTTTCTGCTTCCTCCATAATGCTAGGTCACTCTATACTTGATCTAAGACTTCTTGGCCTAGTAAATTATTGCAGGTCTAAGTCAGTCACCATGCTGAAAGATTGTGCATACCTTTCTGGCTAGACTTCCTTCACCCACAGTGTCTATATTTCTTATGCCTATATAGTTTGGAGAAATTCCCCATAACTTTGCTTGGATTTCCCAATCAGTGATCATCAGCCTGGTACTTATGTCTTGTCTGACTAGTGGAAGTAGTTAATTGAGCTAGAATGTACTGGTTCCTTCTAATCTGCCATCTTAACTATATTTCTAAATTTCTGTTTAATTTAAAGGAAAATTTCCTAGCAATTAGAATTATCTGAAAGTGAATAAAACTTCCTCTTTAATGGTGGATTGACCTTTATTGGAGGACTTCACACAAAGGCTGGACCTTTCCAACTCTAAAATTCTATAATTATGTGACCCTATATCTGCATAATTTATTTTCTTTTTAACTTAAATACATTTCAGTCTTTCTATAGTTCCATGACCTCATCTGTGTAGGCCTTCCTCACACTGTGCCAATTGTAGTCTGCCCTCACCTCTTCATCCTCTTCTTTTGAAAATTCTCCAAAGAGAATCTGGCCAGCATACTGGACTCTTCTAGTTCTTTTCATATTTGTGGGTACAGAAGATCACGTATGCTGACAATCTGTTATCCTTTATTTGTACATCTGGCTGGTCTATCTACTTTTGTCTTACCAAATATCCTTGACATTGTTTTAAAGAATATAAAATTTGCAAGTTGGAAGAGACCACAGCATCCAGTCTATACTCCAAAGAAACCCAGGATCTATCCCAAAAATGGTTATTTCTGCTTGAAGATCTATAAGGAGGGGGAAACCACCACCTCCCAAGGTGGTCCATATTACTTTGGGATAACTCTATTAGGAAGATTTTTCAGACATTAAGCATAAATCTGCTCTTTTGTAACTTCTGTCTATTGTAGATTCTGTTTTCTCAAGCCAAATGGAATAACTCTGGTCCCTCTCCAACATGACAACCCCCTTCATATTTTTGAAGAGAGCAGTTATATTCCTTCAAATCTTCTTTTTTCCAGGCTAAAGATAGCTAGTTCCTTCAACTTATTGTACTATGTTGAGGACTCAAATCCTGCACCATCCCCTCTTGTGGAGCTCTGTGGACATTTTCCAGCTTATCAAAACCCTTCCTTAAATGCAGTGCCCAGAACTGAAGTACTACATATAAGGTCCAGTGAGGGCAAAGTGGGACTATGACTTCCCAATTCCTGGAAGCTACATCTCTCAATATAGCCCAAGATTGCATTAGATTTTTTTCCCTTAATTCCCACAACACAGTGCTGCCTTGTAATCAGTTTGTAATCCACTAAAACCTCCAAGGTCTTTTTCGAAACAATTGTTCTCTACATATGCATCCCTCATACTTGTGAAGCTTTTTTGGACTTTTCATTAATCTCTATTATGCTGGCTCTTTGCATCACTGTTTCCCTTTCTAGATGTTTCTCAGCCATCTCTTTAATGATCCATTCCCCCCAAGCAAAAAGGGATAGGGAGAAAGGGAAGGAAATATGCTTCAGTCTATACTATTAGTCTATCAGCTGTCTGGAGGTATATAACATTTCATCTAAAGTCTTCTAAAATTGTGTTGATTAAAGTTTTTCAAAGTTCTACAGTCTTTACAATACTATTGTTCATGTATAAATTTTTATCCAGTTTTTGATCATTTCATTTTCTTTCAGTTCATAAAGTTTTCACAGGTATTTCTGAAATCATCTTTTTCATCTTACAGCACAATAGTATTATATCACAATTATATGCCATAACTTGTTCATCCATTCCCCCAACTGATAAGCATCCCCTAATTTTCTAATTTTTTGCCACCCCAAAAAGAGCTGCTATATTTTTATATAGAGATCCTTTTCCCCTTTGATCTCTTTGGGATATAGAAATCTGGTAATGGTGTCACTAATTGAAAAGGTTTTATAGAGTTTAATAGTTTTGTGAAAACAAAATTCCTGGATCAGTTCACATCTCTGCCTACCAACAATGAATTATTAATGGGCTTGTTTCTTTCCTCCCTTCTAGCATATCATTTTCCTTTTTTGTCAACTTAGCACAAAGCTTTGGCACATAGATTTTTTTTCCCTGAAGCAGTTGGGGTTAAGTGATTTGCCCAGAATCACACAGCTAGGAAGTATTAAGTGTCAGAGGCTGGATTTGAACTCAGGTCCTCCTGACTTCAGGACTAGTGTTCTATCCACTGCACCTCCTAGCTGCCCCCACATTTTTAATAATAATTTACCTTCCATCCTCAGTACATTTTTTGGTGATTTTAAGCACTTCTCAGGTATAAAACATCATTAGTAATATGCTTCAGACTACTTTCACTTATATATTTTTTTATCCTATAAGGTTCCTAATAATTTTCATTTTCTGTTATATAACCTTATAGAGATATATAACCCAGAAGAATACTGCTGTTAAAAAGCTGGGATTTGTGACAGGGGAGCAGTTTGGAATTTTTAAAACCCAGCATCATTTTCCAAATGCAGTTTTTTTCTTATCTCCTTTTATTCAAAATTGTACATTCAGTTCATTAACCACCTTTAGCTCCTTTTCAAGATAGACTCAGTCAAAGAACTGATCATCTAAAAGCATGTTATAATCAGGGCTACATATTTCTTTATGGCCTAGTACGCTCCTTCATGAAGCCATACCCCTCCTATTTCTTAACTGAAACTGTTCGTTTCATTCTCAAATTTTCCTCAATAACCTTTTCTGAAGCTTTTCTTTGTCCTTACTTTTCTCTAATTTATATATTACTTATTTGTGTTTCCTCACCTTTTTATATCCTTTGTGTGCCTAGCAAGGTAACTTACACATAGTAGGCAATTAAATTAAATGCCTGTAATCAAACAGCATATTATCCAACATTTTTTAGACTGTGTCTACTCCTCCTTATTTAAACCTTTTCTGGCTGAAATGGCACTTGTTTTTTGCACTGCTTAAAACATCATTTAGGGCAGCTAAGTGTTGAAGTGGGCAGAGTGGACAGGAACACTCATCTTCCTGAATGTCAGGCTTAAGATACTAGCTGTGTAACTTTGGGCAAAGCATTTAACTTTATCTGCCTCAGTTTCCTCATTTGTAAAATGATCTGGGGAAGGAAATGGCAAACCACTTGGCCAAGAAAACCTTAAATATGACTGAAAAATAACAACAGCAAAAAACATCATTCAACAAATGATAGTCAGAATCAAGTGTTTTTACCTTGTCCTATTTCTCAGTCATACTCTGTGTCTTCTCATCTTTGTTCTTTTGTCTTTTCTTGGGCCTTTTTTCTAAGCAATGACCTGAGTACTAATTGAAGGTTCTGAAATGACTCCCATTTTAGTAGTCAGTTATTTTGCCAACTATCTGTTGACATAGTCATTTCCAAAGTTTTGTGCTTATAATAGCCAGTACCTTCTAACGCTCTTATTGAAAGAAAATATTCTGATGTAGATGTGAGGTTCCCATGTAAACCTTTGGCCTTTTTCATTTCTTGATACAATCAAATATGTTTTTCTAACATAAATTTTGCAATCCTTTAGCTCAAAGTTTCTGAGTATCAAAATGTAAATTTGGTTTAATGTGGAGTGTGTTATCAAATTCTCCAGAAAACTTCACTTTATTCTTTGTAAAATGTAGGGTCAGATTTCTTCAGAGTAATTTTTTAACTCGGTCACTGTAAGTATTGCAAGATTAGGTAGCCAAGGATCCCCTGAAATACTACTTCTTACCTGTGAATGCAGACTGGAAATCTCTCTACAAACTCTTACTCATTTCTCCAGAAAGAATGTATAAGCTTCCCCTCAGCTGGCTGCATTTTCTTTATGTTTTCTGGTTTCATTTACAATGAAAATGTCAAGATGGCTGTGGTTCAGTTTCCAAAGCAGTGTGTCAACTGGTTGATCATTGGACAAAGCTTCCCCATTGAGCACCAACAGCTCAATTAATCTTGGTAGACAGTCTAAGTGTTCTTAGCATCCTCTGCTGCCTTTTCCAGCACTCTGCCATCATGACTATGGAAGCAGAAGGGGGGCTACATGGGATCAAGAGCTGTTTGGCATTTTTAGCTGTTTCACTGGTTGCTATGGCCCCCATATCCATCACCTAGCAGCCAACAATGAGTCTCTCCCCACTTAGTTTGGCTGGTCCTCAGACAGTCAACAGTCTGTCACCAAGACTGAACTTGAAGCTTTTCCAGCTTGGTAGAACCTACCAGAGCCTAAACTCTGCTGGATAAGCCTTCCTGAGCATTGGCTCTGGAGCCTGAGGATGGAGGTTTAAATCCTTAACTGGAAAATCAGGGAATTAGATGAGATGGTCTCTGAGATCCCTTCTACAATAAGGCACCATAGCAGGACTTTTGCAAAGCATATTTTGTAACCATGTTTCTATCAAAATTTCATCTTTTCCCTTTATTATAATAGTAATAGCTGCTACTTACAATAGCATTTTGAGGTTTGCAAAGTGCTTTACAAGTTAACTCATTTGATTCTCTTAAAACTATTCATGGTAGATGCTGTTATCATCCCTGTTTTCCATCTGAGGAAACAGGAAGGTTCTTCCCTACTTTTTATATTCTAAAACCTTGCCTCTGTCATTTAAGGTACTAGCTTATTCCTTCCAGCTTTATCATCTGAAAATCTAAGTATGTCTTCTTTTTAACTTTATTTTAATGCAATTACGAGGGAAAGCAAAGGATATGCCCCTATGGCATGCCTTTAGAGAGCCACCATCTTGCCATCAATCCACTAATCAATGCTTTCTAGTTATGGTAACTCAATCATCTATGAATCCAGCTATATAGTTCAATCCACATCCATCTTGTCATTAATATAGCCTGAACATTCTTTGTTATAGGGAACGTGGCTTTCCATGCACAGCATGAAAAGGGATACATAGACTATGAGGGAAATCTAGGCTATGCAAAAACAAAAGATGTAAAATATGTGCTTGGGGGGGCACACGAAGGCGTGCGCGCGCACACACACACACACACACACACACACACACACACACCCTCTTATCTCTTGAGAGATTTTTGCCAGGTGAGGCAATGTAAGTTCCTTCAAAGCAAGGACTCTTTGCTTAAAACTCTTTAACTCCATGCACAGGGCCCTTCCATAGTAGGCTCATAATAGCTGTTCAGTTGAAATGCTGTAATCAAATCAACACAAAATGAAAGAAAAACGCTGAGCATTTTATGCCTAAGAAACTCTGCAAACATGTGGCAAGCACTAGAAGCTGTGAGGGAACTATCGGTTTTTGTTTTTTCAGGAAGCTCATAGTTGGAGAGGATGAACTAGCAGTAGTCTGTGAGGAGCAGTAATCCTACCGGGTTGGAGCTGGGAGGGGCCCCAGCACATCTGGTCCAACCCATTCTCTTTAAAAAGGAAGGAAGGAATGGCCAGAGAATGGTAGTGCCCAGCCATCAGAAAGTGAGAAAAACAGCAAGGTCTGCAGTCTCTAAATTCTGAGAAAAATGACAAGGCATAAAGATCTCAGTCAGGGGTAATGGGCCAGGAGCACTTAGAGAAGGAGGTAGAGGAATCAATCTCAGCGAGCTTCTTTTAAGCATTTACTTACCATGTGCCAAAGGAAAAAAAAAAAAAAAAGTCCCTGTCCTCTCAGACCTTTATCTAATATCATGGTGGCAAAAGGAATCAAGGAATTGAGAAAGAAGGGGGAGCTCGCTGGTCCTAGAGGCCTGAGGGAATTAGGAGAGGAAGAACAAAGGTTCAGGGATTTTGACGGGCAGCACCAGAAAAGGAAGAGGGAGAGAGGGAAAGGCCAGGAGAAAGGAAGGAACAAAAGCCAGCAAATGAAAAAACGGAGAAGAGGGAGAGATTGGGATTAGGAAGAAAACCACCAACTTTGGCACCTGTAGGGGAGTGGCAAGATCCAGGGACTTGATATGTTGCTTATGTACCGCTTGGAGAAAATCTCGTCGCTTTTGTGAGCCTCAGTTTTCCTTTCTGTAAAATAGGGTCGCTTTAGTCATGGCTAAAATTCTGGCACTTAATGAGTGGAAATGAGCAGCTGGCGAATGACTCTAGGTGGTGGCAAAAGCCCCAGGGAAGCTCCGCCGGCGCTTCAGAGCCCTCTGCATGGACCTTGTTTTGGAGACTTCCGAGGGAGGAAGGGTGTGGGGGGGGGGGAGGGGACTGTGACGCTCAGATGGTGAAAATGGAAATGGCTCGTGGCCTTTCGGTCTGAAATCGGGCTATGTGTGGCTGGGGCCGAGCTTGGGAAAAGGGGGCAGGTGGGGGGTGGCAAAGCCAAGTGTGGAGCAGGGCTCGGAGCCCCTTCCTAGGCTCCAGCTCAAGGACTGCGCATCCCGGGCAGCCCTCACCCCCTGGGACTCTCTGAGAGACCGCTAGTGTGTAGTCTCCTCCCGGCAGAGTGAGACCCGAGACGGAGGCCGGGCGGCCGAGGTCTGGGGCAGCTCTGGGGGAGCCCGGTCCGCTCCTCCGGGAGACGCGGGAGCTGCTTCCACATAACGCTTGGTCTCGGGACCGTAGTGCCGTACAATTCGCCAAAATAAATAAATGAAAACCTTTCCTCACAAGAAAAGTGGGTACTTGCAAAGGATAAGGGTTCCCATCTTACAAACGAAGGAGCCTCTCCGTTCCGGGAGACCCAGACGCTTGGCCACAGTGGCAGCCGTAATACGTGGCACAGCCCGGCTCCGAGCAGCTTTCTTTGCAGGCCTTTCGATTTCTACGCTGCCCCCTTGGGCTCTCTTCCTTGCTTTTCCATGATTTTCTCCCTTTCCTCCCCATCCCTCTAATCCAGCGTTCGCCTCCTTCGCCAGACTCCTCTTTCTTGTCCTTAGAAAAAGGCCTGGGTCTCCCGCGGCCTCTAGGATCTACCTTTCCGAAATGAGGGGCCAGATAGGCTTTGCCTCTCTGAAGGCCACGGTTCCCTTCTTACCCTCCCTCTTCATCTTCCTCCCCCCTCCCCGGGCTTCTCTAGCGTCCTCACTGTCCTCCCCTCTCCTCCCTTCTTTCCCTTAGCTCCTGCTCCTCCTCCGCATTCTTGCCACCCACTTACTTGGCTCCTCCTCTCCTCTCCCCTCTCTTCTTGCCAATCTTTCGTTCCTCCTCTTTTGCCTCCCATCTCCTCGTAGCTCCTCCCCTCCCCTCTGTAGCCTAGCTCTTCTCCGCAGCCCCTCCTTTCCACCTCCCCCGCAGCCTCGCGCTCTTCCGAGCCCCTCCCTCTCGGCTGCCCCCGCTGCCCCGCCCCCGCCCCTCCTCCCCCCCGGCTCCTCCCCCTGGCGGAGGCGGCCGCGGGAGCCGGGCCCGGACGCTCCGCATTGTCTCCGCGGCGGCTGCAGCCCTGGTGCGCCCGCCGCTGGCCGCCTCTCCCCGCGCGGCGCTCGGCCCGGACCCTCGACCCCGGCGTCCTCTGGCTCGGACTTGCCCCCGCTCCCGCCGCCGGGCCCGCAGGGTCGGATGCGCCGCGGCGGCCCCGGGCCCCGGCTCGGAGGCTCCCGGCGGCCGCGTGAGGCGGCGCCCGGCCCCGGGGCTGCGTAGGCCCCGCCCGGCCCGGCCCCGCGCGGCCGGGCCCCCGGACAGGTCAGTGCCCGGGGCGGGAGCGCGGGCCGGGCGGGCGGGGCGGCCTCCGGGGAGGTTCGGCGGGGTCCGCACCGCGCTCCCCCCTTCCCCAAGCCCTGCGACCCGGGCACACGCGGGCACCGCCCTCGCCCGGCCCGGGCCTACTCCCCGCCGGCCCGGCCCGGCCACCGCCGCCTTCCCCGGGCTCGGAGCCTCACCCGAGCCTCACCCGTCTCCGAGAGCAACCGCGGCCTGGCAAGGGCCCCCCGAGTTTTTCCGACCTCAGTTTCTTCCCCTGGGATGCGGGGGTGGGAGACGAGGGTCTTGGCCAGCTCTGCGGCAAGCCTACTCTAGTTTCCTGGGTCGAGGCGTCTCAGACCCTCCCCGGGATGGGGCTGCCGGTTGGGGGCGAGGATAGCGGTGAACTTGGGGGGCTTAGGCTCTTGGGGTTCCGTTTCTGGGGCATTCCGCCCCCCTCCCCCCAGCCAGGAGAAGCTTTGGACACTTGTAGAAACAAAACCTAACTCTGGGGGCTGTGCGGACGTTGCGTTCCTGCTGTTGCCGCCTCACTCTGGCATCTTTTGTCTGTTTATCATTTTTAAGAAGGGTGCTCAGCCCCTCCTAGACGGTAAACTGAAGTCTGGAGAAGGGAAATAACTGGCCCAACGTCTCTCGGAAAGCCTGTGAGGAGTGGGAGCTGGGGCTGGGGCTGGACCCCAGGGCCTGCTTTCTTCCCCAGCCAGCATTTGGTTCCAAGGGACCCCCCCCCCCAGATCCCTGCTGAGGTTTCTGACGTTCACTTTCAGTTTTCGGAGCCCAGCCCCCCTCACCCAATCCGCGTATAGATGTTAGGATGTTAACCATTTCCCACGATGATCTGAAGAACTGCCTGGATGGTTTGCCTTTCCCATACCAAACACCAGACTTTTCAGTACTCCCAGGTCCTTTTCTGTGCCTATCTGGGCATCTTTGGCGGGGGAAGAAGGGTCTCCTGGACCAGGCCATGCAGCTTTTGCATTTTCCAGCCTTTGGGTGCTAGGACACAACTGGATAATCTAAAATCTAATTAGTTTTACTATGGGATTTTCTTTTCTCCGTCAGGTCAAATGTAGGTACTGCCAGGCTTTCTCAATTAAAAATAAAAATGGCAGGCTAGTGAGGCAGGAAAATCCCTTTTTTCCTAGTATCCATGTTGTTCTGCCATTAGCCCTCATTCCAGGTGTTCCACTAGAGACAGATCTGGGACTGTGCTTAAGTCACAAGTGACTGTTCACTACAGCACTGTCCTCATTCTGGGATCTAAAAGTAGGAACTCTTTTATTTTCATAGTTAAGAAGTAAAAAGACCTGTCTCTTCCCCCACCAAATACACCTACAGTTAGCATGCTATCCAGATTGTTCAGTGTTATTCAGAAAAATTAACCCTTGGGAATGAGCTGGTAAATATTTGTGTTTGTATTTTCCACTGCGGACTCATTCAGAATCTAAATTCCAGCCTCAAAAGAGGAGAATTTTAAGTTAGTCTCATTTAGATATGGTTGTGATAGTTTGTTGAGGAGACCCACTAACCGAAAAAGGGAATAATTACAGGCCCCTGACCTCTACGGATTTCCATCATCTTGTTGATGCAATAAGACCTGGCTTTTTATACTAGTGCTCATACTAGCTGGTATAGAACTCTAAGGGCAGTCCCTGCCAATGAACTGTTTCCAGTTATTCCTTGGACACAGCCCACAGCTTTATTCTCTAACCTTGATCTTGAGAAGGTAGGTGGCCTTTCTGGTAAGTAGATCCAGATCTAGACCCACTTTCTTCTTTCTCTTGCAATGCTCCTCTAGCCTTTCCTCATCTTTGTTCATTTCTGTGAGGCTTCAGAATGGAATCCCCAGTTCTTTCTTCCTCTTCCTGAATTCTTGGTTCACTGACCTTTCTTTCCCTTTCCGGTCCTGGTTTCCCTTCATACTTCTGTTCAGGACATACTATTTACTCCTCCCACTTCTATTTGCTGCTAACTAGCAAAGAAGCTCCATCCCTCTCTTCCATCTGTCCCCACAGATTCCCTTAGCTTCAGGTTACCTCAGACATTTGTTCCTTTATGTTTCAATGGATAGTTCTTCACTCCACAGCTGACTCTTCCAAGGTATCACTTCCTACAATGCTCTTTTAAAAAGTGGATATAATGTATTGAATTTAACACAAGCCTCATTAACCATAATTGATTGGAGACTTTATTTGTTAAAAGCATATTTTGTTTCCAAGTTCAAGCACTTGAATTATTTCATGACTTCTCATTAATACATCTTTTTCAAATGAAGTTGAGTTTACTCAGATTTTCCCTTTCTAATTATTTAGCTTCTCCAGAGTCCTCTCCTCTTCCTTTTCCCATCCCCTCCCCCGTGGCTCTTGTCTGTTTCTAACTCTGGCTCAGCCCCAGAATCTACTTTTCTTAAGCCACATCCTTTTTCCTGCTTTAATCATTTCATGTCTCGGCTACTTTGAATCCCATGATTCTGATATTTTCAGAAGGAGATTGGGTAAATTAAAAGGCTAAATCCTGTAAAGAATTGTAGTTCTCACTGGCCTTAGGTCAACCCCATGTGATTGTCTTTTATTTATCCTGTATGTTTTTGAAGATGGTACAACGATTCTCTTTTTGTTTAAATGTGCCTTTCTTCCTTAGGAGTATGTATCAGATCTTTCTTCTAAAGTCTGTGAAAGCCACAATCACTGGATCACAACCCAGACTGACCACACCCACCTATCTGCTTTGCCCTCTACTCCTCCTAATAGAAGGGATTCCCAATCACCAGGCTCCCAGATCTGGGTACCTTGAGAATAGATAGTTTTCATTCTGGTTGAGAGTAGATACTTCTCATTCTGGCTGTGTGGCTCAGTGATTATGACCTTTTTTTCATTCCTTTCTTGGGTAAGTCTAAATGTAGTCAAATTAATATTTTTTTTTCTTAATGTTAAGTGTTCAAGCCATTGCAGAATGCCTATGCTGACCTGGGCTTTCCCCCTCAAAAGGCCTCTCCAAGAACTTAGCACACAAATACCTGTGTTGGCATTGGCAGTAGGGAAACAGGAATAGGGGACCTTTAAAATGGTGTCTTGTACCTTGCCTACATTCCATCTGTTTTGTGCCTGTCTTCTCAACTGGAAAACAGGAGAGGATGGTTCCCTGCCAGTAGAACTTTGGAGAGACACCACAAGCTTCCCAGTGGTGTATAGGAAATACCATGTGACTGCCCTGCTGCTGCCTTTACTCTAGTGCCTATTCACTACTCCACCGATCCTAGCACCCCAGTGACAGAAAGACTATGGAACTGCCATCCCTGTCACCTCAACTTTGGGATGTGCAGGTGTTCTCAGAAACCTTTATGCTTGTGCCAGGGTATAATAATCCCCTTTAGCACTTTATTTACAGAGTTCAGGATTAAGCACTTAAAAGAAAAGGGCTTCAACAAAAGATTTGGTTTTAAATTGCTTTCCCGACTTCTAATTGAAGTTTCAGTTTATCGAACCAATTGGGAAGATTTAAACATTTTTATTTCTGTAAAAAGTGTATTCTTGTTTGATACTCACCACACCTCAGACAGAATACCCTTTAAGGCAGTTCAAATGTTTTAAAGCAGCATCTATTTTGGTCAGTCTTTAAATTGATTTCAATTACTTCATAAAGCTACCTCTTTCGGATAATTTGTTTGCTAGCACTAATTGAGGCAGGTATTTGTGGAGTCATTGGGGAAGTGAACTGTTACTGATTCAGCGGGCTTAATCATAGGTATTTTGGGAATATTTTCAGTAATTCATTAGGAAAATATAACTGTCGGTGGACCCCAAACTAGAAAACATTTTAGGGTTTTTTTTTTACATAGCTATAATAATCATTTTAGGTATTTGGGATTTTCTTCAGTAGTAACCCTATACAGTATACTTGATTATCTAACATGATTGTAAATTATTCTAGTTAATAAAGAGTTATATTGTACACAGATCACCATAGAAGTAGGATACAATAAAACATTCACTGTATAATGAAGCATTTATTTAGTTTTAGATTTAGATAATTCTTTTAATGAGCTCAACATGAAAAATCTAAGTGGGTTATGTAGCAAACCATATTCTTTCCCTTTCAATTTATTCATAAACTGGTAAAGGAACATGAGCTTTCTTGAAAAAGAAATCATTTATAAATTTAGACTCCACCACAAGAAAATAGAATTTTCTACTTTTAAAAGCTAAATTCACACTTTGGTTTTCTCAGATGAATCCAGGTAGGTAAGAGATTTGGACTAGTTCACTGGTTGTGCTGTTTCTTAAAGAGAGATGATTTTGAATGTTGGGGCCAAAGTCAACTCTTGTCCCAGCTGTTAAGATTTCTGGTATATTGAAAATATTGGCAAGAAAGTAAGCTACAGAATTTATCCTTAACTGTAGAATTAACTCTTGAGAACTATTTGCAGGCCATTTTTCTTTTTAAAAAAAGAAAGAAAGAGTTTTAATAAATTCCATAGTCTTCTAAACAATTTGACGTTTGGCATAGTTTTTAAGTTTAGACAATATTAATGTGTATTTCTTAAAAGCTATTTAAATTTCTAAAGATTTAATTTTGGGAAAAACATTTTCTCATCCACTTTGGGGCACATCCATCAGAAAACCTTTCTGTCAGTCTTATTAGTGTTCTACCAATAGCCTAGAGGGGAGGCAGTTGGGCTGAGAGCTTTGTGAGAAAACAATTATGGGAAAGAAGAGGGAGGAGAGGGAAGTGTTTCTAAGGAACTGAGGTTATCATTAAGTCCTTATTTGCAAGGCCACTGTTTTCCAGAGACATGACTCTAGAGACTGCACAATGAATCCTAAACTAATAACATCCACTCTATCCTGGTTTAAGTCATTCATCTTGCCTCAATATCCTTGCTTCAAGAAATGTGTTATAGATAAGAATGGCTGCCCTTTTATGACATCAGCTTCAAATATTATCTGTGTATCCCAAATGTCCCTCGAATTCTTGGGATAATACTGTCACTAGTGAATTTATGGAAACCCTTTGAAGTTTTTTTGTTTTGTTTTGTTTTTTTAGATTGTACCACCTTGAAAGTAATGAGTTGTCAGAATTTGAAAGTTATGTAAAGTAACCCATTTGAAACAAGCTGCTTGTTTTAAACTAGTTGAACTTTTTGAAGCCTTGCTTGTTTGGAATTTCAAGATCTAGTGAAAAGTACCACGGTCACCTTCCATCCCCTTAATTTTACTTATAAAAGTCTTATTTGTACTCAGCCTTTGTCTTTTCAGAATAAAAAGTCCCTGTCCCACCTGTTTTTTGGGGGAAGTGGGGGTAAGAGGGATAAAACCCATTTGTCTCTTATGTTCTACCACAAAGATTAGAGGTAAATATGGATAGTGAGAAATTGGTGACTGCTTTGGTTCCCTCTTGCCAGTTGGTTTAAAAGTCCGTAATTGGCACAGGCTAGACAATCAGTAAATATTTGCGAAATGAAAGATTTGACTTGAATCTTTCTTTGGTTTATCTTTATAAAAGTAGGGGGGGAGGTTGCATTATAATTAGCCAGACAGAATATGAAACTCTGCAACTTGAGCCCTGAAAGAATGGAAAAGACTAGGAGTAAAATCAGAATTGGAAGGCTTGAAGCATCAGGAAATGAAAAGTGTCAGATTTGAAGACAAAGGACTTTAGGTTCAAATCCTTAACATCTCAGGCCTTATTGTCCTTATCTGTAAAGTGAGTGACCCCTTGCAGCTCTGTGAACCCAGATAGAGGCCTTTTTGCTGGCTCCCTGGTACACAGCCCAGTTCTCTCCATTGCACAGCCTCTGAAAGACCAATCTGCCTTTGTATGGGGCCTCAGCCCAGCATGCTCAATAAAGAGCATTTATTAAGGCCTTGCTTGTATGCCAAGCACTGTAATGGAAAGATCATCAAATCTAGAGGCAATAGATTTGAATCCAGATGGCTCAGGGACAAGTCACCTACCCTGGGAACCTCACTTTCCTTAGCTATAAAATGAAGATAAGTATAGACCATTGTGAGACTAGTTCGTGGTAAAAAGTGTTATAAAAATGTGGGCCTTGTCACATGAGGCCTTTGATTCCTCCAGAGCACCCTTGGCTCCATCTTAGAGAAGAACTAGAAGCCCTCCCCTGTAAACATCAGTAGGTATCGTGTGATCAGGTTGGGGAAGACATGGGTAGTCATGGTATTTTGTGAACCACTTCCCTGGTCTTCTGCAACTATGATGATGCTTTGCTTTCCTTTTGCCTATCACTCCAACAATAGCCTTTGTTGTTATTACTGAGTTTGATGTGGGAACTCCAGTTAGGGGTAGAAGCCCCAATTTTAGAGCTGAGGCTGTAGGCAGGAAGCAGTCTGCAGCTGTTTGGAAGCCCTCCATTGCTTTCCTTGTTCTGGCCAGCACATGGAGAGAGTCTGTTCGCCCCATTGATTTCTTCTCTCCATGGTACATACAGAAGCCCAAAAATCTTCATTGCTTACAGTTTGGCTGGTCCACTCATCTTTGGGAAGAGGCCAATGGACAGCTTCTCATTCCCTTTCCTGTGCCCTGAGGGGCTGCATGAAAGGCAGCTGTATGGTAATTGGGAGAAGGGGGGCTGCTCTCTGACTGCTCAGCTCTCCCTTGTCTCCAGCACTTGGGCCTCTGAAACCTGGAGCATCAGTTCTCCTGCAGTTTGACTGGTTCCTCTTATCTGAGAAGCATTGTCAGGACTTTAAGATTTATTGGATATAAAGCTTTAGCCTCATTTTGAGTTTAAAGGATGCATCACTTTGGTTTCAAAATAACTGAGTAGTGTTGGAATAAGTTATTTAATATTATAAAGATATTAAGCATTTCTGCCCCCTTCAGGATAAAAGGCATGCAAGTCAGCCTTGCTTTAGTTGCCATTCAGCTATAGATTCTAGGAGCAACTTGGTAATGGTGGCATCTTTTAAGTATTCAGTGCAAATAGGATGACTTAGAATAGCTATCAACTTGGTCACTGCCAAAGTTGTAAATGATAGCTCACATCTATAGAGGACTGATGTTCTTATGTGACCCCTCTTCTTTGTCACACTAGGAACTGTCTTATTAGAATGTATCTTTGAATGTTGGAGGGTATTCTTTCCAAGTAGAGGGACTTAAGTCCCTTCATCCTGTCAGAATAACTGAGCTCAGTAGCTTGGAGATTTTACTTCTGAATATCATGTTTCTTCATATACAGATCCCACAAAAGTAACATTCAGCTGAGGTTCCTTAAATCAGTCTTTCCCCACTTACCCCTCCACCATCCACTATCTGAAGCATCTCTTTTGAATCACTAGACCCAGTTCACTATGTGAAGCCTCAAATCCCCTTCTCCTCTGTCCCAGGCTGCTTCTAGCTGATAAACTCTGATTTTTCTGTCTTATAATATTTAATTACTTTGCCTAAAAAAAGACCTTCTTTCTAGAATTGAGACCTCAGGGTCCCCATCCTGCTTATATTTTTCCTGAGCCTTTCCCCAGTCACCATGGTTACAGATGAAGATTCTGTTCCCCACATCTGTAGCAGACCTTGGCGCCCTATCCCTTACTCCTATAGGTATCTTACTCAGATTCCTGACTTCCCTGATAATTGGACAGACAACCTCAAATTGCTATAGTTTCCCGTGATACTCATTAAGTTTTTCTGAACTATGGTAGTCAGTGTCAGAGCTGGAATTGGAGCCCAGGTTCAAGCCTGAAGAACAAAAATGTTAGGATCCATGCAATTCATTTGAATGGCTCTTAAATGAAATGTGGATTTGCCCTGCTTTGCCCCAAAGGTCAGAAGTAGGAACAACTGAGCTAAATTAGTACCAGCCCTATTGCATCTGCTTAGAGGATCTTTATGACATTGAAATACAAATTAAATACTGAGTAACTCAGTGAGAATACACTGAGCCCTAGAGGCAGATCAGGAAAGGTTTCCTTCCTGATGAAGTGGCATATGATTTAGCTTTGAAGAAAAGGGATTGCAATTGTTGGAGGTGAGAGCATTTGGAGGCTTGGGGGACCGGTCCTAGTCAAAGATGAAGAGTCAAGATATATAATGCCATGTATGGGGAACTGCAGTAGGTCTGTGTGACTGAAATTCAGTACATGAAGGAAAATAGAGGCTGATGCCAGATTGGGAAGAGCTTTAAATACAGAACTGCATTTTTTTTTAATTTCACACATAATAGACAGCCATGGAAGCATCTCAAACAAGAAAGTTGAGATTATTGCATTTTTCCTTTAGGAAAGTTACAAATGAATGTGAAAAGTGCATGGACTAAACTAGATCACATGTCCTGGAAAGGAATCCACAGGCCAGCTAGTCTATGGGGGCAGACCAAGGATGATACTTTGCAGTAGGCCCAAGGAGAGGTTATAAAGACTTGAATAATAGTGGCAGGGTATCAGTAGGGAGAGGATAATGTGGGCAGGCCAGCATTGACAATATGTTTCAACTTGACAGAATGTGGCAAATGAAGAGCTAAGAAGATTCCAAGGTTATGAATTTGGGTGACATGTGTCCTCAGTAATAGGGAAGTTTAAAAGAGAAACATGTATGAACAGTGAGTTAGAAAGTTAATGCGTTATATTTGGGCCATGTTGAATTTGAGATCTATGTGGGATAGCCAAGTAGAGATATCTAAAAGTCATTTTTTGTTGGAAGAATAGAGCTCAAGAGACAGAAGATTTGAAAATACACAGACTATAAAGCCTTCGTAAGCACTGATGACATTGTCAGAAGAGTGTCAGATTTTTTATTTTTGTGTCTTGGACCCTTTTGGAATTCTAGTGAGACCGATGGGGCCCTTTCTCAGAATAATGTTTTAGCTTTTACAAAATTCCTAAAGGAAGGAAATGATCAACTGAAAATTAAGTATCTTTTTTTTTCCCTGTCCAAGTTCCCCAGATCCTTGAATTGTTATTTGTGAGCCTGAGTTAGGAACCTCTAGTGTTCCCAGACAGTAGCCCATGGGGCACTTCTGAAAAGACAAAGAGAATTTACCTTAGAATGGTGGATTTTGCAAGAGGCTCTTTTTATAGATGAGGAAGGTCAGTCTCATACAGATGACTTCTAAGCTATTAGTGACAGAAACAGAACTATAATTTCACTCACTTTTTCTGGATGCCTGGCCATTACTAGACCCGCCTTTTGCTCCTTTAGCTCAAGGAAGTAGGTAGGACAACCCTCTGCTCTTTTTGAGCACATAGCATTAACCATTCCTTTCTGGTTTTTTTTCCCCCCAGTATGTGCAGCACTTTGCATGTGCCCCATTTAAGCTTAGACTGTAGGACAGTTACTTGTGAACTTTACTGTCACTTTTCCTGTTCACATGTTCACTGAGATACAGTAAATATAACTTCAGTGCTAAGAGCTGTGAGTGAGCACTGTGTCCTACATAGGGGACCTTGTTTTATCATTTGAACAGTCAGCTCCAGGCAAATGATCTCTATTATGCATCCTTATAGTATCTTTTGTTCATAGTACTATCTGCCTTGTCCCTGTCTCTAACCTAACAAGGGCTTCAAGAAACCTTTTAAGCCAGAAGAGTGAACTGTTCTCATGATCTACAAAAAGTGAGAAACAGAAATAGAGCAAGTCAAGGGAGGACGTTCTACTTGAGCTGATATTTTGCATCTCTCTGAGTGGTGCTTTCTATTCTCTGAGGGGGAGTAGAATAAGAAATCTGGACCTCTTCCCAGTTTCTCTGGAATAAAACCTTTCACAGTAGCTTTTTAAAAAATGAAAATATGGTATGGTGCAATCAGAAGCATCTATAAGCAAACGTTAGTACTGAAATACATTGTAACGCGATTAGAAGGAAGCATCATCATTGTCTCAGCCATCAGGTATCTCTCTGTACACTTAAATAGTTCTAATTTTATAATACTTTAGAGTTTACAAGGCTGTTGGTTTTTTTTCCCACAATAACCCCACAAGGTAGGTAGTGACAATATTACTGTCCCCAAAGTTTGGGGATGTTAAATATCTTGCCATGAAATGACTGCAAGGGAGAGATTTAAACCTTGGTTTCTTGCTTCCCAAGTTTAGTACTCTGTACACTAAAATTGTCTCATGTTAAATGCCATTGATGTCTCCTTCGGCACAGATTCTAAGGTAGGATTTTCTTTAGTGGGACTTCGGGCTTAGCCCTATAGGCTGTATAGTTTATAAATTATCAGTTTGGAGCTTGGAGGCAGTGACACCTACTGGCTCCTAATGGATAGAAAGATTGTAAACATATGCAGTGAGGAAGTGTCTAGCTTAAGGGACCTCAGTTGTAACTTCCAGCTCCAGACTGCATTTCCCTCTGTTGGAAACAGCACTGTAGGAGGAGTAAACGGGCCAAAGATGCTTAAGCAACAAGTTATATATCTAGCTGAAGGTATTCCCACAGAAGACAGCCACCTAATTTAACAATCCCTAAATCATTCTGGCTCTGGAAAGTGCTTTAAAACATCAGCCAGTGCCAGGTGCCATGTGCAGGCACTCATGGGCCTTGGTGAAAGCCAAACATGCTATATTGGTAAATGTGAACTTCAAGTACATGTTTTATTATACTCTTATAAGAATTAGCCTTTTTTTTTTTAATTTTTTTTTTTTTTTGGAGAAATTAAAACTTGGAAAAAATGTTGTATGGAAGAGTCAATCTTACATTGGCAGAATGAGGCTGCAATTTGAAACAGGGCAATATAGTCCATAATTTCCATAGAAACATCCTAATTTGGTGTTAGGACACTTTGGAATAGATCCCTGACCACTCCCCATCCCTTCCCCCAGTGCCCCCTAAAAGTATAAAGTCTGGCTGAGTTTGAAGCTCAAGTTTTTTCCTTTCCTATCAGATTTCCCATATAAAGATTCAGGGTTCTGCAGGCTTTTAGGGGACTATGTAGGTAAAGCCCAAACAACTCTATTGCTTATTAAGTAGGTACATAGATTTAAAAGTAGAAAGAACCTTGAGAGTCATCTAGTCCAACCTCTTCATCCTGTAGTTGAAGACATCACCTAGAGTAATTGAGTGACTTGCCTTACACAGTATTATTCAGAGGAACAGGAATTTAAATCCGGGCCTTCTGGCTCCACATCTGGTGCTTTAATTCCTAACTCTCTTTATTTAGACTGGAGGCCAATAGAGCAGGTCTGAGTTTCTGTATCTGTCTTCTACCAGCAAGTTGTCCTTGGAACAGATTGGGAGACCTGGAAAAAATATTAATATAATCTCATTATGCTGAGCTTGTCAGAGGGCAAGGTTGTATGTGGTTATTCCACAAATAGTCCCATCTATCTTTGTTAAGAACAAGTAAGGAATTGACCTCTAGGATGACCACACAGAAAAGCAGCTCCAAACCTTGATAAGACCACATAATGCAATATCATGGCAGCGGTGTGACAGATTGCACAGTATTTTAGAACCTTGGTTCAAATCTGTCCTTTCCCTAAGAGTTCCTAAGGATAAAGTGGAAATATGACTTAGGAGGTTGTGAGGGTCAAATGAGAATGTATATGAGCCACTTTTCAGAGTAAAGTTATTGTTTCAGTGTTTTAAAAAGTATTGCGGTTGCCTCATCTGCTCAGCCCCTCTAGTCCTTTGTTCTTATTCTCAAGGGCCAAACTCCACCTCTGTCAACGGTAGAACAAAGCAAGCCCTGGACCCCTGAGCTAGCCATGGAGTTCTAGCATCCTCGAGTATCAAGAGAGACCATCAAGTCTCCCCATCCTTGATTAGAGAAGGAGATTTAGACCCACTCACTGCCATACAGTGAGTGAAATAGCCAGGATTAGAATACAAATCTTCTGACTTTGGGCCAGTATTAGGCTGTGTAGGGCATGTGGCATTGGGCATCATAACTCCTATTTTCCATCTACTAGGATAGCGTGGTGGCACAAAAGATAGAATCAGGCCTGGAATCAGGAAGACCTGAGTTCAGACCTCAGTGACTTAACAGCTGGCCCTGAACAAGTCTCTTAATTTCTGTCTGCTTTGGTTTCATCATCTGTAAAATGGGAGTAAGAGCACCTGTTTTGTAGGACTGATAACAGTTGTGAAGTGCTTAGCATAATGCCAGGTATACAATAAAATGCTATATAAATGTTATCTATTATTATTATGACTAGGATTTAAGAATCTTTTATGTCCTTAAGGAATGATTTCTGTGATTTACATATGAGATGAGAGACAGCAAGAGTAGAAGTGTCTTAACAGGTTAGAGGAAACCATATTAAAGAAAGTAGTAGCTATTTTGGAACCTAGATAAATTCTGTCAGGGGTAATGAGAATGTTAGGAATGTGTTAATCCTAGTAATAGGGTAAAATGATTTAAATCATTAGGCAGGAAGACTCAATTTGGAAATAGTGTAGCTCATTTTTAGAAGACACACTATTTTAAAGTTGTTGCTTATTTTTAACAGACTCAAAGGCTTTCCAGATAAACCTTAATGATTGGATCATACCCCCATTTTGCTAATAAGAAAATTGAGGTCCAAAGAGAAAGAGATGCACTGTGTGATTTGCCAAAGGTCACAATTGCAGTAAATTGTGGAGCTCATATTCAAACTTGGGTCCTTATTCCCCAAATACAATGCTTTCTCCATTGGTGTTCTTTCAGATTTATTTAAAAAAAAAAAAAAAAAAAACTTCTGTTTTGGTCTTTCTCTGTCATATTAAATGAAGCAGAAATTTCCAAAGTTATTGTGAGATGACCCATTTCCAGTTCAAGTCACTCATGAGAAGGATGTATTTGGACAGCAATCCAAAATACAGCAGTTAAAAAATTACAACCATATTTTATATTCTCAGTATTTTTCCTTGGCCTATTATAATTAAATGACATATCTATTTCTAACAGTCTTCACTATTTATTTTAAAGCAAAGGCTTTAAAAGCAAGATCAGCATGAGAATTTAAAATACAAGGGTTTTTTGAATAACTTAATTCTCTACTAAACATTTTTATCAGAAGAAAATTATGCTTCAGTGGGAATTATTACACTCTTTAAATCTATTTTTCTGTATTCTTAAATGAATCCAAACTAACTTTTGTAAATTTATTAATGTGACCTTGAAAAAAAAATCTCATCAGCAAAAACCTTTTTCTTGGCTAATTCTCCCTTAACCCTGAATTTGCTCATAGGTAGTATAAAAATGGTGATTGTTGGCTGCTTCTATTACAGCCAAATGCTTTATCAGTTAAGTATTGAGGATATTAGCAGTCAGTCAAAATAGGCCTTAAATCTTTGTTATATCATCTTGTAAAAAGTCCTACACTATGATTTAAACTTGATTTCGTTTAGTTTTGTTTCTTAATAATTTGAATGATCCCCAGTTGTAATTATTTGACATTTATTTAGTGTCCAACATAGGCATTTAGATTAGCTTGGGTCAATGATAACCTAGGATTTTGGTAGTCTCCCAGAAGCAAGAAATGTTTTGATTTGTTTTTTAATCTGTTGTTTCTTGGATATAGTAGATGGTTCCCAAGTATTTTTTAAATTAAAAATGGGGTGGATATAGAAGTGGAGTTGGTTGTCTTTAAAATGATAAAAGTTTACTGAAAGGTGTTGAGGTAAAAATATATGGAGGAAAAGTAATCAGTAGAGATATGATATCACTTGTTGGATTGAGGTTAAATGAGATTCATCTGATCAGGATTTGGACTAGATGAGAGCTCCCAAATCTTTTTGTGTCTTGGGCCCCTTGGGCAGTCTGTTGAAGCCTGTGGACCTTTTTATCAGAATGTATTTTTAAATGCATAAGGTAAAATGCAAAGAATTACAAAAGAAACCAGAGGTTAGAGAAAATAAAAGTGTAGTTTTTTGTCTCCAACTAAGTTGATAGATTCCTTTCATCCATCTCTTTGGGACTCCAAGAACCCCCAGACTAAATGATTCTTAAAAGTTTCTTTCCAACTCTCTAGGATTTTGTTTTTGTCTAGTTTACTGGAAGAATTGAGTGAGACTCCATAGAAAGGTAGTGTTCATAAGGTAGCATTTAGCAGAGAGATGGAAAGCTGTGGATTAGGCAGGAACTTTGGCCAGATTATGGTTTGGGTTGTCATTTTGTCTAGTAAATTGGTTAAATGTTCCCTATTGATCAGAATGGTTTTTGTGCTTATTTGTACAAGTTAATATTGACTGTCCTAGATTATATAGACTCCTGTTAAAATGTTCTGAATATAGGATCACTGCAAAGAGCTATTTTTCAGGAGCTATTGGAGAATTTCATAGTTGACTCCCCTTTTAGGTAGGCATAAATGAGGGTGCCTGCTACTGCTTAGGTGATAATCTAGTCTCCAGCCCTCTCATCCCTAGAAAAAAGCCAGGCACATTTTTGTCAGCATCATTTCCCTTTGACCCAACTTTGTCCCGTGTACGTGTCTGTCCAGGCTTCTGGTTCTGATCCCTCCTTCTTGTGTCTTCATATTTCCCCTGCTACAGAGACAGGTAAGGGCATTGTTTATGCACTGAACGACCTCAGCAGCCCCGGCATGACCTCAGGGAACGGAAACTCTGCCTCCAGCATCACTGGCACTGCCCCCCAGAATGGTGAGAATAAACCACCACAGGCCATTGTGAAACCCCAAATCCTGACGCATGTTATCGAAGGGTTTGTGATCCAGGAGGGGGCGGAGCCTTTCCCGGTACGGACTACTTCTTTTCCCCTTTTTCAAAAAAAAGTTTATTTTGGATGTGTATTTTTTTTTTTTTTTTTACAATTCCATGTAAAGTCCTGAATATGCTAACCATTCCTCTTCCCTTTGTACCTTGTCTTAAAAGTCCATTTCTTTCTAGGATCAAGTAAGTATTCACCCAGATCCCAAATGACTCAGTGAACATAGATGAATTAAGAAGTTCCCTAAGAAATCCACAGTTCATAGTCAAAGAGAGCGTCATCACTGACTAGTGCAACATGATCAAACCAGTGAAAAGGAGCTTTCTAGAAGTTGAGGCACAACTCCCAGTACCAACATGGAAATCAGTAGCATGACTATTTAAATTTGTTCACCTGAGAATATGATCTCAGATGGGAAAACACATAGGTGACTAGTTGAAGAACAAGAAAAAATTTGTGGAAGCAAATTATTAATATACTGTACCAGGGAGACATTGAAAATACAGCTATATAATATGATCAGGCAGCCGCTAATGTCCAAACTGGTCTGGACAGACGGCAGGGTCCCTGAAAAACCCTTCTCCAAAGCAACGGCTTCAAAAGACCTTGATGAAGACAGTAAACGCTAGAGATTTTAGACTTAGAGGTAGAAGGAAGTGCTCTGTAACATCAAGAATTTGTGTGAAAGGCAGACATTGTCCAAATACTGCATTGAATTTAGAGTCAGGGTATAGATTCAAGTCCTGTCTCTTTTATTGGCTACCCTTTGACCTATGCAAGTCACCTAACACTCTGGGCCCCGGTTTTCTCATCTGTAAAATTTCATGGTGTAGATGACTTCTAAGATCCCTTCTGTTTCTATATCTTTGTCATGATTCTAGACTCCAAAATACAAAAACCAAAAAAAGTACGTTCTTTGAATAAAAAAATTAAAGGAAAAAAAAAAACCCCAGGAGACTCTGGAGAAGCCGGTTGGAGGGACTTCAGAAGAGAACTATCTACTTCATGTTTACAGGCTGAAGGGATCCAAAGTCATGAGTCAGCATCATTGTTTTCAATTGTTGGAATTCTGGTCACCAGTATTTCCAACTCCCCAGAGGTGTCAGTCTTTCATCACCATTTTCTATTGTAGATCTGGAAAGGGTCTGGATAATTAATAGTAGGCATCTTGCACATAATCTTGAGATAGAGGAGCTGATACTCTGAAGGATGATAAAAGAGTACATTTGGAATCAGCCACAGCATGTCATAAACCAGGAATAGAGTAGGTATAAGTGGCTCAGTCCTGGACTGCCTGTCTAGACCAGAATATCCTTCCTTAAGCCTGAACTCGCTAGAGAACACGAGATTCTGAAGGCAATAGTTGGTGAAACCAACTAGCTTCTAAGGATAGCACCAGAGAGCATTTATTAATCTACTTTTATGGTTAACATTTTGAAGCCATGTTCTACATAGCAAAGGAAAACTAGTTGAAATGAAGAATGTGGGCTCGAGAGTCCTTACAGCCCTTGGGGTTGTCATTGGATCTGTGGCTTTCCATTTTCTTCTTCCTTCTCCCTGGCCTTTGGGAGCCAGGTGACAGAGGACCGGGGAAAGAGTAATCATCAAGGCAGCACCTCTGAGCCTCCTCTGATTGCCACAGCGTATATCTCTTACCACTTCTCAGTCTCACTCCTGCTGTTTAGTGCAGAGGAAAAGAGAAGGAGCTTGGGCTTGTTCTTGGCTTCTCAAACCAGTCATTTGGTATTCCACTTCGTGAGTTAAAGGACCAAGATGATGCCAGCAGCTGAGAACACTGGCATCAGCTGAGACTTGCTACTGTGTTGTGGAGACTGGCTAGTGTTTGGCACCAGAATACTTCCTGCATATTATCTTATTGAGGATAGGATCCGCAAGATGACCTGAACTGTGGGCTCTCCTAATCCACCAGGCCCCCTCTCTCCTTATCCTACAGGTGGGACGTTCGTCCCTGCTGGTGGGGAACCTTAAGAAGAAGTATGCACAAGGGCTTTTGCCTGAGAAACTCCCACAGCAAGAGAATACCACCACCACCGATTCAGAAATGGAGGAGCCGTATCTGCAAGGTAAATGTTCCAGGCTTTGAGGCTACTGGTTGGTCTGCTTTGTGTTTTACCCTGACATCTCAGTGGGCAGGCCTTTAAGGACTTAAACAAGTTTTTCATGATGCCAGCTGAATACAGGGATTAGGAGCCTTTGTGTATCAACCTGGGGAGATTACAGTTAAAGTTTCTATAATTCTTTTCCAGTTATATTCCTGATTATTTGCCCTTTTAGGCTGCTTGCTATCCCTCTTGTAAATTGTTGAGTATACTCTGGGAACCCATATGAGATGCTATGAGGCATGAATAACTCCAGTGGTCTGCTTTCTAGGACAGGAATAGTCTGCTAAACAAGTCAGAGGAAGCCCAGGAATGGAGGAACTGCTTTTTAGGGAAATCACTTACTTGGTGGTTAGATAAAGGAAGAACTGGTGCGAGGAGAGACTTGAGACAGGCAGGCAGCTATTGCAGTAGTCCAGGCATGAGGTGAAGAAGACTTGTATCAGAGGGGGACTGTATTCGGGAGATGTTGCAAAGATGGAATTGACTGGGTTTACAACAGCTTGGATGGGAGTGGGGTGAAAAAGTGAGGAGGAAAGGACAATAACCTGCTTTTTGAGCCGTGCTGAGTGGGAGGTTTTCTCTTAACAGTAATAAGAAGGAATTGTCCTCTTCAGGTTGTATTTGACACTTGGATACACAGCACTTGAAAAAGAGAGTGAGAATTCTTAGAGGGAATCTCCAAGTCCCCCTGGATAGTTCCAACCAAAATAGAAAACAAAAAAACAAATCTTGTGTCAAAAAATGGAATGGCCTAAGTCCTTGGGATTGCCTATAGGTTTGTGGCAGGACTGCTCCTGGGTCTGGCAGTTAGAGGGACACGCTGAATAGCATGGAGTAAGGAACTTTCTGAACAGGAAAGTGATCAGCATCCTCTCAGACTAAGAACTCATTGTGTGCCTTTCAGAATCCAAAGAGGAGGGAACTCCCCTCAAACTCAAGTGTGAGCTTTGTGGCCGGGTGGATTTTGCCTACAAGTTCAAACGTTCCAAACGCTTCTGCTCTATGGCATGTGCCAAGAGGTGAGTGGCCTCAGCCCAGCTGCCCTGCCCTCCCTAGCTTCTTCCTTTCCTTGGCTTGAGGCAACTTTGGTTTCTGATCTTAATCCTACCAGGTCTTTGATGCCCCAGAGGGTTTTTCTGCCTTAGGTGGCTATGCTCGCCTACGTTAAGTGTGTGCTGGATAGGACTCAGCTGTATTCAGTAAAAGCTAGAATCTTGGGGCCCAGGGCCAGACCAGATTAAAGAGCATCCCAGACATAAAAGACAGGAAGTAGCCTATCAGTGTGGTGCAGTCTTTGTATAAGCTCACTTCCTGAGGCCTGTGCCAAATCTGTCATAAGTCTTGTGTTGGAAGCACTTCCTGAAGTCACAGCACTTCTTCCAACTTCTCCTTGAGTGGGATTACCTAACAGCTCAGTGACGGTCGCAGGGAGCTGCCTAATATTTCCTCTGCCCCTCATGTGGCCACAGAGGCAGAGGTAGAGGGACACCTTGAGTAGGAAGTGCTCAGTTCCTGGATTGAGGATAGAACTGCTAAGGGTGGAGAGTACCAGTGACTGGTAGAGATCTCTGAACAATATCTTTGGGTCATCTCAAAGCTATATCTAGGTGCCCTGGGTCTGACTGGCATTAGTAGTAGTCTTGCTGTCACCTCCCTTCAGTGTTCAGTTGGGAGCTGATGAGCAGTTAGTGTTGGGTCTATTCAACTTGGCCAGAGCCCTTACCCCTTTCTCCCTGGGTTTGGGCAGGTACAATGTGGGCTGTACCAAGCGTGTTGGACTCTTCCACTCTGACCGCAGCAAGCTGCAGAAACCAGGGGCTGCCCCCCATAACCGCCGACGGGCCAGCAAGGCAAGCCTGCCAGCACTGCCCAAGGATGCCAAGAAGCAGGTAAGAGGGTGCCTCCATCCAGGTCCTTTCTCATGCATTCTCCAATTCTTGTAAGACAGCTTAAGAAGCTGCTCTGTGTCCTTTACTCTGCTCACCAAAGTCCAAAACCCTCAGCCTTGCTTCCTTTGTGCTGGGGGCCCTCCTCGGGACTTCTTGCAGAGGCAAATTTGCATCCACCCTCAAGGGAACCAAGAGGACCCAAGGAGGATGTGATGGAAGTAGTGTGGCAGTGGGAGCGCACCTGAGCATGAACTCAGAAAGCCTTCATTGGAAGCCCAGTTCTCATACTTGTTACCTGTGTGACCATGAGCAGGTGATGAGAGATAGACTGGGTGACTTTTAAAGCTATGCTCCTATCCTCAGCTGGATTTGTTGGGGCTCCCAGCCTTTCACAAGGCAGCCTGTGTCCCTTTCCTTGCTCAGCCTGATGTATTCTCCCACTCTCCTTTGAATCTTGATGTGCTTATCTCCAGGGAGATCTTACCTCCCCAGATGTCTCCTTTTTCCCCGTGCAGAGACAGGTTGTCCTAGAAACCACCTGCTTGGTTGTAGAAGAGTTAGGAATTCTTTGAAGGTGCTGAGAAAGCCCTCTGATCTGGGTGTTTCCCTTCTCCCTAAGTTCTCCCTCCCCTGCCCCACCCTCATGACTGCAGCCCAGGAAGCTCTTGCCCTTCCCCAAGGCTCAGGTTCTGTTCTTGTTTCTCCAGCCTGCGGGGGCCGTGCCCCTCTCAGTCACAGCTGCCTTGCAGCTGACCCACAGCCAAGAAGACTCAAGTCGCTGCTCGGACAACTCAAGCTATGAGGAGCCCCTGTCACCCATCTCTGCCAGCTCCTCCACCTCGCGACGGCGCCAGGGCCAGCGGGACCTAGAGCTCCCAGACATGCACATGAGGGACCTGGTGGGTGTCGGGCACCACTTCTTGCCTAGTGAACCCACCAAATGGAATGTGGAAGATGTCTATGAGTTCATCCGTTCTCTTCCAGGTAAGAGCCCCAGCAGATCCCTTCTTCCAGGTATCTGGAATGAGCTTTCCTCTTGCTGCCTCTTGTGCTTTCCATTTCTCTAGGAAGGAAGTCGGGAGGGCCATTCTGGAGCAGGGAGCCCAGGGAGAATGACATCTCCCAGCAGGAGCACTTAAGAGCTCTTTCCTTGGGCAGACCCAGCCCTGTGGGCTTCTGTGGGCTCTGCTGCTCTGCCACCGTCTGGCCCCTGAGCAGGGGGAGAGGGATGCTGCCTCTCCACAGGTCTTTTATTACTTCTGCTGCTGCTACCCAGCTTCTCACAGGTGAATCTTACCTTTCCAGGCTGCCAGGAGATTGCCGAAGAGTTTCGTGCCCAGGAGATTGACGGGCAGGCCCTGTTATTGCTCAAGGAAGACCATTTGATGAGTGCCATGAACATCAAGCTGGGTCCTGCCCTGAAGATTTATGCGCGCATCAGCATGCTGAAGGACTCCTAGGACCTGGCTGTGGAAAAAGACCCCTTCTCTTCTCCCTGGGAGCTCCTTGCACCCTAACTGAGCAGAGCACAAGAAAATGTTCCTAAGGGACATAGAGAAGGGGCCATGAACGGCTTCTCCTGGGCATGGCTGAGGAGGAGGGGCTCCTCCAGCCTCCTCACTGACCCTCAGGGTCCTGGTATTTCTGCAGGAGAGGATGGAGGTAGGCAGGTGGCTGCAGAAGTTGGGGCATCGTGCTTGTAAATATTGGTAGCATCAGCTTCTTCTGAAGTCCCATGGCTCTAGCCCTGCTCTCTTCCCTGTCCACCCCAGCCCCCACCTTACCCCTCGGAGGCACAGGCAGCCAGAGCTCCCAATCCAAGGGGGGATAATTGTCAAGGATGACCACCAGGCCTGGACAGAGGCTGAGGCAGCCCTTGCCTGTCCTGTGCCCTATTCTTTCCTAAGCTGGTTAATTCTTTCTTCACCAACTTCTCCCCCTTCAGCCTGATTGTGAAGTAGCCAAGAATTCCCCCAGACACAGGCACTGCTACGTCCAGGTGGAGAGAGAGAAGCTGGGCCTGATTGGGCCACGCCTGCTGGCCCATACGCCTTAACGCTGTGTGTGTGACTGTGTGTGAGAGCCCAGACCGGCTGATGGGCTGAGTTCCTTCCTTCTGGCTTTGTCCAGGTGTCCTCTTAAAGCTTTGTCCTGGACTCCACTCACCTTCAGAATGAGGGAACTGTAGCCTCCCCTAGAGGCCGGGAGGGTCTGTAAGGGGGAAGATTGGGATTCTTCTTTGTGGACTTATGAGGCCATTGTGACACTCTGCGACTTGCTCCTCAATGCCCTGCTTTCCTACAAGCAGCATCAAGGAAAGGCTCCCTGCCAGAGGCCAGTGTGAAGGGCAAAGCCACCTCCAGTCACACTGCCCCCAGCACCAAGGCATGGGGACCCAGGGACCATTGCAAGGGATTGTGCAGCTCGCATCACGCTCGGCCTGAAAAAGGCCATCTCCTCACCTCTTCTGCCTACACCCCTTTGCCTCTAAGCATCCCAGCATCCATTTGGGCCTCTCAAGAAGGTAGGGTGGGAAGGGAAAAGAGCTCCCCCTCCTCTGACTTGCCCAGCCTCCTGCAGACTGGGAAGGGGTTGGGGGAGAACAGAGCTTTTTCCTGAACAGAATGGGTACCTCCTTCACTTGAGCTTCACCCTCTAGGCAGGGTAGAAATGGGAAATGAAGGACTTTTTAGAGACCTTTTTTTTTTTTTAATTAAATAAATCTCTAAAACCTGCCTCTGCTGTCCCCTTACTCCCGCATGGGCTCCTGCCTTCAGTCTTGAATGGAAGTGGTGTGGCTACTTGAGGAATAGATGGGCTCAGGCCCTGAGCACTTAGCAGTAGAGGTGGTTCCCCCTATGCTTATGTAATATGGAAGAACAAACAATGTAAGTGCTTAAAAGGGGAAGATAATTTCCCAGGTGAAGATGGGATTTATTGGATGTTTTTATATGTCTATATGAGCTTAAACTCAGGGCAAGCTAGTAACTTCTCTCCCTCTTACAGCTTCCAGTTATGGGGAATGGGGAAAAGAGGCTGTGTTGGATTTGGACTCAGAAATCCTTGCTTCATTGACTAGCTAGCAGTGCCCTTTGGGCAGACATTGTGCCCACATTCACAGGCACAATGTGATTAAAACATTTAAGAAATCAGAGCAGTTACTGTAATCACCTGAAGCAGAGAACCCTTCCTTTCTTGCCTGAAATTCTCACCATTTATACCTTTGGGTAAAGGCATTGTCTCCAGGAAGTCCCTATCAAAATGTGTATACATAGCACCATTTAGTTGCCTAAGTGAGTCCTACTAAATGGAGGTTATGGAGACAAGACTGGCAGATTCTGAATGAGACAAGTTTGAGAACTTCACTGCCCTCAGAAGGGGCTTGGCGTCTGGGGGCAGAGTGCCACAGTAGGGATCCTCCTAAGAAGATGGAGATGTTAAAACTAAATGGTGTCCTCTGAAATTGGAACTCAGACCACTAGTATCCTGAGGGCTCCAACTATGTGAATGAAGAAGGATCAAGGGTGTCATACAACTGCCTGGGTTTTGGCAAATGAATAAGGGTTTTGGGCCTACTTAAATACTTTGACAATTGATGATTCTGTCATTCTTTGTAATATGCTGTGACTAATAAAGTCACTACTTAGGAGACAAATTCCTCTCTCATGTTGGGATCATCCTCTGGGGATGAGCCTCTTGAAATGAAGACCGTGACCAGGTCTGTTCTCAAAACCTTCCTAGCTCACACTCTGGCAGCATAGCCTTTAACAACCCAGGACTTCTTCCATGTCACCTAACATTTTAGAAATACATATTAGTATGAGAAAAAATTATCCAGATCATTAGATTTAGATCATTTTTGTTTGTAATGCTTTTTGTCTAAAGTTGATGTGCTAAGCACTAGGGAACAATTAGAAGGGGGAAAAAGCATGCCTGGGCCTAATCAAGTACAGAGTGCTGCTGGAGCTTTCCCACAGTCAGTGGGATCCCAGATGATCCCCTCGTCAACACACCTATGAGGGCCTGACAGTCTGCCCATAACAAGAGGAGGGGACCCAGTTCTGTGCTGCCCTGAGCAGCTGTTCTCAGGGCAAACAAGGGATGGTAACTTCACTGAGAAAGGGACATTGACAGATGAATATTGACTGGGATCGCAAGGAACAGAGAGCTCTCTCAATATTGTCCAGGGAAACAATAGAAGGACTCTGTGCCCAGGACAGGCCTGTGGTTCCATGGAGAAGGATGGGCTCTCTGCTGGAAAAGAAAGGATAGTCATAGGAAACCCATGGAAAATATTTGCACTTCCCTGGCCTTTTTTAAGGTCCAACTTTGCAGGAGAAAAGGGATGAAGGGCTTTGTTCACATCCTGATGCTTCATCCAAATGCTTGAGTGAGGCCAGAATATGTGAAGGCAAGTCTGGAGATATTGATTTCATGTGTTCATGACAGTGTTGAAGGACTGACTATATGTGGGTCAGAGAAAACATTCTGAAGTCAGGATAAGGTCTCCAAAAGATTCCTCTTACTAGGGGACAAACCTACCTTCCCTTTTCCAGTCACTTAGATCTTGCCCTGGGAGTAGGAACACTAGGCACCTCATGAAGAGTGCCCCTCCCCCTGCCATTCACAAAAAACTCAAAACTACTTTCAAATAACTGGGCAGCCCCAAATGTCTGCCTCCATCTGCACTTGCCCATACCCCAGAATCCAGGTATAGTCATTAGGCGTCTTTGTTCCAGGAGCTATGCCAAGTATATCTCATTTGATCCTCACAATGTGGGGAGGGGTGCTAGAATGATCCCCATTAATAGTTGAGTAGTACCTACTATGTGACAAGCACTGTGCTAAGGGCTCCACACATCATTTATCTTCACATCCCTGAGAGGTAGGAGCTGTCATTACCCTCCATTTTACAGGTAAGGAAACAACCTGAAAAATAGTGACTTGCCCGTAGTCATCCAGCTGAAGTAGCATTTGAACTCAAATCAGGAGATAGCAAGTCCAGAATCTACTCACTGTGCTATCTACTAAAGTAGGGAGATGTGGTGCTTTAGGAGCATCACTTTGGGCAGGTGTACGGAGGCACCTGGGGCAGAGATGAAACCAAGGAGACCACCTAGAAGGTTATTGCGAAGTCAGTAAGAGCCTAAAATCGGATGGAGGTAGAAAGAGCTAAGAATTAGCCACTGATTGAATTTTGGAATGCTTGGGGGAGGCATCAAGGATAGCACCAAGATTAGGAGCCTGAGTGCTTGGAAGAACTAGGGTGCTTCCAGAGTAATGGAGAATCTCAGAAAGGGGGAAGAGTTCATGGGAAAAATAACTTCTGTTATTGAGTTTGAATTGTCAGTTTGAAACGTCCAAAAGGAAGTTGGTCATGTGAGACTAGAGCTTAAGGGAAGAAATCTCAAAACATAGGTCTGGGGGTTATCTGTATAGAGATATTGAAGCGAGCTGGGCTGGATAGGTCATCGGGCCAACAGATGGAGACGGGAGAAAAGGGCCCAGGACAGGATGGTGATAAGACTGGTGAGGGGTTGGGAATCAAAAGATGGCAATGTCAAAAATGTCCAAGGGACAGAAAATCTAAGACAAGATAAGATAACAGCATCAAAAGGGTTACTGTGTGTAGCTAGTGTAGTTACTGTATGACACCATAGTGCAACAGAGTGCCAGGCCTCGAGTCAGAAAAACTCATCTTCCCGAGTTCAAATCTAGCCCAGACACTGACTTCACTAACCCTGGGTAAATCCCTTAACTCTATTTTCCTCATCTGTAAAACAGGCTGGAGAAGGAAATGGCAGGCCTCTCCCAAGATCTTTGCCATGGGAAGCCCATACAGGGTTACAGTCGGACATAACTCAAAATAGCTGAAGAGTAAATGTGCTAGATGCTGAAGATAACCAAGAGAAAAACCTGGTCCTTGCCCTTTGGAAAAATGAATTTTTGGTAAATGACCAATAGGACATTTTTTATTTAAAAGGAACAAACTTTTTGTTTTCCAAATAGCATGCTCTCCTATTATGTTTTTGGTATGGAAACAGACTTAAATCCATCTCCTACACAATTGTTCCACCAATTTCTCATCCAAAGACATTCACAACTGAATGAGTCCTGGAATCAGCTCCTGCTGAGCTATGGTCCTGAAGACCACACTTCTCAAAGCAATGATGCTACTTACTGGCTGTGGGACCCAGATTTCCTGAATGCCCAGAAGCCAAAGCACTTTCCTAACCTTTCATACAAGGTGGTAGGCTCCAAACGCCATCTCAAGGTGGAAGGGGCAAATGACTAAGGACTGAAGCTCTTTCATAGGACCACAGGCCTCTATAGGAAGAAGAGGCCCACATCTTCCATTATAGGAACTAGCAAAGGAGTCACTGAGTGAGGGAAGTGATGAAAACAACAGACCTTTTGGAAGACTCCCTGGCCAATCAAAGGACTTTATTGTTGACACATAGTGAGCCAACTGGAAACTAGGTACAGACTGTTGATAGCCTCTCCATGGCACTTCTTTCGTGACTCCCAGAAGCATCATCCCTTGACTCTTCTACGTGGAGAGATTCCATCTAAGGCCTTGCCAATTAAAAATTTGAGATTTCCCGGCAGTTTACCTTCTCACAGTAGTGCTATTTAGTAGCTGTGAGGTCTGAACAAGTTAATTTCTCTGAGGATGTGGACCTAGATGGTCACTAAGGCTTGTTACAGCTCTTGAATCTGCGATCCTTTCGTGTCCTTATCTATAAAGTGAAGGGCTTGGGCGAGATGACTTCCAAATTCCTTCCAGCCATCATCCTACCAAAAACCCTAGGGATCTGTTAAGTGAGCTTCTGGTTTGTCTGGAAGTGTCTTAGGTTGGTATGGTCTGCGAGGGTCTTACTGTGCATCTCTGCTGCAACTGGTGCTGAGCAACTCTTTCCCCCATAAAACACCCTTTTGGTATCTACCAATACATAGAAGGGCTCCCAGAACCAGGGAAGAGAAAATGGGGTGGACTCTAAGAGAATGGCCATCACGTAAAATGTGCTGTGTTACTGCCCAGATACAGATTTATGAGAATGGAGGCTAGGGAGTCATTAAAATGTACCTTGTCCTCTTATGTCACCCCTTTATTCAGTTTTCTGTACCTTGAGTCTATACAAAAACAGCTTCCTTCTTTTGCCTCAGTCCCTTGGATTTTGAAAAAAATAAAGTAAAATATTGAATAGAGGGTAGGACTTATAATCAAGAGACCTGGGTTTGAATCACGTCTCAGATATCTCATATCTGGACAAATTTCTTAAAAGACCTGGAGCTTCAATTCCCCCATGCATGAATGAGTGTGTTAATAGTACCTGCATCATCCACCTCACAGGGCCATTTTGAGAAAAGTATTTGATAAACTTTAAAGGACCCTAGAAATGTCAGACTTGCTAGGGAATGAAAGAAATCATGTCAAGATCGAAGTAAAAGGTCACACTGCCAAAACTATCCCCCAAACCTTTTCCACTACAGAAAAGACCAGGCCAAATTCTGAGTGGGGAACTCAAAAATAATGCTCATTTTTCAAGGCCAAGGCAAGAAGTGTCTTAGGAAACAAGTTCTGTGGACCCTGGAGAGGGACTGGCCAAAAGCACAATACAACAGAAGTGGTGGCAGCAGCAACAGAGGATGGGAGTGACCAGAGCAATGAGGAGTAGCCCATGCTCGGGGACAATAGGAGATTTGAAAACCTGGGCAGAAAGAGATCCCGGGGGACCTCTGCACTAGCACTGGGAACAAGAACAAGTGCACTTTGATAGCTGTCATCTATTACTAAATTCTGGGTACCAGTTCCAGGGCAGAGGAGCAATCACAATCGCACTATTGTAAAAAGACAAAATATAGACCAGGTCAGTAAGCAGGTCTCTTCCTGGATTCCACTACATTGGAAGCATCGACAATTTAGAGGCACCCATTGAGCTATAAAAGCATCATCAGGACTTAAGATAGATCAGATCAGATGTTCTGTCCACTCCTAGAAGTACAGAGCTCAACATATAAAATCCAGTATAAAGAAATAGGTTGGAAAAATTAGGAAACAACAAAAAAAATCTGACCATAAAAATTGCTATGGTGACAGGGAAGTTCAGCAAAAGCTGAGAAGACAATGATTTAAAACATCAACAAACAAAAAAACCTCAAAGAAAATGCAGATTGGACACAAGCCCGAAAATTCCTAAAAGAGCTGAATATTTTATTTTTTTATTTTTTACTATAGCTTTTTATTTTCAAAACATACGCATGGGTAATTTTTCAACACTGACCTTGGCAAAACCTTCTGCTCCAAATTTTCCCCTCCTTTCCCCCATCCCCTCCCCTAGATGGCAGGTATTCCAATACATGTTAAAATATATGTTAAACGCAATATATGTATACATATCCATACAGTTATCTTGCTGAACAAGAAAAATTTGATCTAGGAAAAAAAAAATTTGAGAAGGAAAACAAAAATTCAAGCAAACAACAGCAGGAAGAGTGAAAATGCTATGTTATGATCCATATTCAGCTCCCACAGTCCTCTCCCTGGGTGTAGATGGCTCTCTTCATCCCTGAACAATTGGAACTGGCCTGAATCAGTTCATTGTTGAAGAGAGCCACCTTCATCAGAATTGATCATTGTATAGTCTTGTTGCCATATATAATGATCTCCTGGTTCTGCTCATTTCATTTAGCATCAGTTCATGTAAGTCTCTTGGGCCTCTCTAAAATCGTCCTATTGGTCGTTTCTTACAGAACAATAATATTCCATAACATTCATATACTATAATTTATTCCGCCATTCTCCAATTGATGGGGATCCATTCAGTTTCCAGTTTCTAGCCACTACAAAAAGGGCTGCCACAAACATTTTTGCACATGTGGGTCCCTTTCCCTCCTTTAAGATCTCTGGGATCTAAGCCCACTAGTAGCATTGCTGGGTCAAAGGGTATGTGCCGTTTGATAATTTTTTGAGCATAGTTCCAAATTTAAGAGCTGAATATTTTAAAAGCAATGACATTTTAATCAAATATGGGAATATAAGAAAAATGAGAAAAGTGAGAGCTATGTAAGAACATTATGAAAAAGGAATTATAGCTTGTTAAAAGAAAAGAAGTACCGAAAAGCCTTGAAGAAAATTTAAAAATGATTGACCAAATGTTTAAAAGGTACAGGACCTCAGAGAAGAAAATAATTCCTTAAAAATTAGAATTGAACATCGTAGCTAAAACAAATTCAAAAGACTAAAACATATAGAAGAAAATGTGAACTATTTCATAGGAAAAACAGCTGACCTGGAAAATAGATCAGGGAGAGAGAGTTTAAGAATTATTGGTCTTACCTGAAAGCCATGAATGGAAAAGAACTTAAGACATATTTCAAGAAGTTTTACAAAAGAAAATCACTGGAATATTTTAGAAAGAACAGAGTAGAAATTAAAGAAATGTACTATCATCTCCTGGAAGAAAAATCCCAAGTAAAAACTCCCAGAAAGATTATAGGCAAAATCCAGAGCTCCCAGATCAAAGAGAAAATGCTGAAAGTAGAAAGGAATAATTCAGATATCATGGAACCACAGTCAGAATAACCATATTTAGCAATTATCACATAAAGGAGCAGAACACTTAGGAAATGATAGTCCAGAAGGCAAAGGAGCTAGGATTACAACCCTGTAAAACTGAGCATACTGCTACTGGGGGAAAATGAATGTAATGAAACACAGGGCTTTCAAGCATTCTTGATGAAAAGATCAGAACTAAAATTTGACATTTAAATATAAGTATCAAGAGAAGCGTAAAAGGGTAAACAAGTGAGAAATTATAAGGAACTAAATAAGGTTAAAGAATTTACATTCTTATATGGGAAGATATAACAACATATATATATATATATATGTATATATATATATATATATATATATAACATCATCAAAAGACTGTTTTTAAGAGAATAGTCTATTTAGACAGGGCATGGGTAATGTCGTGATTATCAAAAGAATAATGAAAGGATAAGAATGGTGGAGGCACAAGGGGAAGGGAAGAGAAAGTTGGGGGAAATTGTCTCATAAAAAAATGACAAAGAATCATACAATGGAGGGGGAAATTGTGTAGATAGCAGGCAAGACTTGAACATCAGTCTCATCTGAACTAATTCAAGGTAGAAAAAATAGATACACATGCATACACACACAAGTACAAAAATTCATCTTCCCAATAAGAAAATGGAAAACATAGAATATGAGAAAGTAGGAGAGGAATACAAGGGGTAAATTAAGGGATACAATGGTCAGAAAAGAGACCCTTGAGAAGGGGGCAAGGTAAAACTCTTGAGAGCTATTACTGTGAATATAAATGGATGAACTTGCCCAAAAGAAAACTATTTGAGAACTATTAACCTGTGAATGTGAATGGGATGAACTCACCCATAAAATGGAAGAAGGTAGCAGATTATAGTAGAAACTGAAATCCATCAATATAATGTTTACAAGAGACACACTTGAAACAAAAATAAACACACAATTAAAGGACTAGAATAGGATCCTTGATATTCTTCAGCTGACGTAGAATACTGGATAAGGAGTGAGATACAGGAGAATATAGTGATAGAACTCTGGTTTGGAGGTCAAAAAGCCAAATCCTGCTTCTCTACCTTTTGACCTGAGGCAAATTAATTCCCCTCTCTAGGTCTATAATTTTCTCATCTTTAAGATAGAATGCCAGATTCTAAAGACCCTCTCAGCATATAAAGCACCATCTTATCACAGAAGTAAGCATTGATCATTCCTATTTTGCGTTGACAAAGTTGACATAGTTTCTTAACCCCTTTTATCCTAGCAGAGCCCATCTTTGTTTCACTGTGTCAGAGCTGCTTTGTGGACAGACATGAAAAAATTTAAGCTGCCTTTAGGAGTAGTAAATTCACCATCACAAATAGCAGAGGTTGGTTGGTATCTATCAGGCACTATCAAGAAGAGACATTCCTAACTGTGAATCAATACAACCATTTGGAAAAGCATTTTGGAATTGTGCAAACAGCATTCCAAAATGTCCATTCCTTTTGACCCAGAAAACCCATTATTAAGCATATACCCCAAAGGGGAAAGTGATAAGGAAGTTCTCATATAAAAATGACTACAAAAACAATAGCTATTATTTAAAATTTACATTATTTGTGATTTAGTGTTGTACATTGTACATATGTTATTACATTTGACCCTCAAATGAACTTGTAAAGTTTTTGATGATATTTTATTTTACAGATGAGGAAACTTGAGGCAGCAGAAGTTGTGACTTGCCTTAGATAGTCTGAGGTGGGATTTGAACTTGAGTCATCTTGATTCCAAGTTCAGCACTCTAAACCCACTTTTCCACCTAGTTTTTCCATATACATATATATATATATATATAGCCATTTTTGTGGTAAAAAAAGACATTAATCAAATGCACATCAATTGGGATAAACAAATTGTGGTATATTAATATAATTACATATTATTATGCTGTTAGAAATGACAAAGGTGATAAATATAGAGAAGAATAAAAGATAATTTATATAAAGTGAATGCAAAGTGAAATAGTAGATCTAAGAAAAGAGTATACACAATAACTACAATGTAGATAGAACTACCAGAAAATAATCGAAAAGGTAATGTTGCAAAATTACAGAGAAAGCATGGACTCAGAGAAGAGATATAAAGATACCTCCCTCACCACTTTTATGGAGGTTAGAGGTCCACATGTAAAAGAACATTGCATATATTTTTAGATTTTTTAGGTATTAGTCAATTTTGCTAATTTTTTTCTCTTTGAAAAGAATTTTTGTTACATGGGATGGCTCTCAGAGAGAAGAGGGAAAGGGATACTGACAGAAATTTAGGCAATGTAAAAGCAAAAGATATCAATTAAAAATGAGAAAGAGGGAAAGAAAGAGAAGATATACTCCTGTATGGAAATCCTTGAACTAGAATAAGATACATTGTGTAGACCATTTCAATGAGGAACAATTTGACGAATAAACAAAAAAGATTTTGTTGGACCACCTGGGCAAAAGGCAGAATTAGATGATGACTCGCAAAGACAGATTACAAAACTGGCATGGGCAGGATCTAGGAGAGTCTTCAACTCTCTAGCAATCTATTAGAGTTCTCTTTGCCAGAGACATAGACGCTGACTCTTCTCTTGCCTTGCTTATATTTTCATCCTTCACATAAAGGGTGAAGTACAAGTATTAATGACTGACTTATCAGGAGAAATAATTAAAGGAGGCACCATCATGGTCTAATTGAAAGTGCTGGATTCAGAGTGAAAAAAACCCAAGCTCAAATTTTGACTCTGCTAACCTATTAATTGTCAACTCCTTTTACCTTTCTAGGCCTCCATTTCCTCAGCTCTAAAATAAAGAGCTCTATAAATATAAATAAAAGAATTCTAATGTCTCTTCCAGATCTAAATCTGTGAGCTATGATCCTATGAAAATTCATAAACATCTAGGTGGGATGATGAGTAGAGTGCTAGATTTAGAATCAGGAGTACCTAAGTTTAAATCCCATCTATGTGATTCTGAGCAAGTTACTTCATCTCTGTCTACTTCAGTTTTCTCATTTATGCCTGCCTTCTAGGGTTATTGTGAGGATAAAATGAAATAATGTATGTAAATCACTTTGCAAAAGTCAGAGTGCTATGTAAGTGCTAGTTAATATTATTCCACAGAAGAAATTAGCTCAAGAAGGGCATGTGACTCTCATGAAGAGCATTCTGATAATACAAATGTAAATGATTCTGGTAAGGAACAAAAAAGCATCATTTAAAAAGACCAGTAGAGATACTCAAAGATGGGTGCACATTGATATTGTCAGACTTGAAAAAGATGTGCATATTCCAAAGTCATCCAAAAAAACAAAAGGAAAATGACCTATTTGTACAAAAAATATAACAGGGTTTTTTTTGTGTGATGGCCAAATTGCATAGCCAGGAATGGTTAAGCTAGCTGAGGCATATGCTTGTAATGGAATATTATTGTGCTATAAGAAATGACAAACAAGATGCTTTCAGAAAAACCTGGACTTACATGAACTTATGCATGGTGAAATGAACAGAAACAATAATTTGTTTGATGAAAAACTGTGAGTGACTTAGCTATTCTCAGCAATAAAATGATGCAAGAACAAAGGACTTAGGCTGAAGCATACTATTTGCTCCAGAGAAAGAACTGATATTGATTGAATGCAGACTTCTTTTTTTAATTCACTTCTTTTTTTAAATTTTATTTGAGTCTACTTGTACAAAATTACTAATAAGTAAATGTTTTCCATATTGCATATGTATAACCTATATCTGATTGCTTACCTTCTCAAGCAGGAGAAAAGAGGAGGGAGGGATAGAATTTGGAACTCAAAACTTTAAATAAAAATGTGAAGTGACAAAAAAAGATGTGCATAGACAGGCAATGGAAAATGAACACAAAAGTGTCAGAACTCTATAAAATTAAGAGATAGCAGTACAAAAGTTTAGAAAAAGCTGAGAATGGTAAAGAATGCCAAAAAAGGAAAAAAAGGATTTTTTTAGGTTTATTAGAGACAAAGGAAAGATCAAGGATCAAGAACGAACTCTTTCTTGGTGTGGCTGAAGTAATGATAAGAGATAATAGAAAGTATTTAAAATTTTTTTTCTGTTTTCTTTACACTGGGAACTATAGAACAATTATCTAATGAAAATTAAGTCCAAGGTGAGTAAAAAAATTGTTGAAGGAGTACCAAGCTTACTGAATTCAAGTCATCAGGGCTCAAAGGAACCGTATTTCAGGAGACTGAAAGAACTTAATCATATGATGAACTGAATTGTGAAGAATGATCTTTGAAAAATTCTAGAGCATAAGAAAAGTGTTGGAGATAGCTGTAGTTTTCAGAAAGGTATTGATTGTTCAAACTATAGGCTAATGAACTTAATTTTAATCCCTGGAAAAATTCTAGAATGTATTGTTAAAGGTCGAGTTGGTGAAGATTTTTCTAAATCTCCTTTCTTGAGGAGCAGTGATTACTCAAAGAGTTCAAGAATAATTCATAGCATTTCTGGTAAGATGGAGGAGGGCTTCTGCTCTCCTTTATGCCCCAATAAAGGCCATAGAAATATTAAGAAAAAGAAAAGTAGAGAAAGGAGAAAATTCTTTTTTTTTTAAGATTGTCTCTTTTCTTTCAGGCTGGATGGGCAACAGCTATAAATTGGCCTGATCCTACTGCTGATCGGCATGGAAATTTTAAATAGCTCCATGTCTGACCTGGACTGATTCACTCCTCAAGCAATCTCTAACTAACTCCCAGGAGCTCACCATATATATTGGTTTCAGACTTAATGTAGAAACCTAACTGACTTTAGTTCTACTGCATCTCAGAACTCCTGAACTCAATCACCAGCCTTAACCTCTCCTAGTAGCAGAGACTACAGCTACACCATCAAAATAATGCAAATTCTTTAAAAACAAAACAACAAAACCAAAAAAAAACAACAACAATGAAAAAAAAAAACCTTTTTCTTTTGAATTAAAAGAGAGATCTAGGGACAATAGGTGGCAAAGTAGAAAGAGCATTAACCTTGAAGTATAGAGGACCTGTCTTCAAATTCAGCCTCAGATACTAACTGTGACTCCAAGCAAGTCACTTAATCCACGTGCCTCCAAAAAAAAAAAAAAAAAAAAAAAAAAAAACAGAGACCTAGCTGATGCTACAGATGCAAAGGTCACCTTAGCTTCCCCCTTTCTGTCACTCCTAGGACCACTGCCTCAGACACATGTATTCCCCAGGCCTGAGAAGTTGGGGGATAAAAAAGCTAAGCATTTATCACTGCTTCACACTACCCCAAAGAGGAAATAAGGAAATAAAGAGTCATCTAATTTAATACCTCTGACCTCTCTCAGATGGTGGCTGAAGATATAAATAAAACCAAGCCTGACAATCCCTATCTTCAAGGAGCTTGTATTATTTTCCCCTCCCCAAATCCAATCTAATTTATTCTTGTCCATCTATATATGAGTTTAAACACCAGTCTTCTTTGGGGTTCGATGCCACTTCTGCATTAAAACTTTTCTCTACTCTCCCAGCAAAAGAAGTTGTTTCTGCATCCTATTAATTCCTATTGAAAATACCACACTTTCCCACTTTTCTTACAGCACTGATTTTTCCAAACTTATGCTATAATGATGTGTATTCAATTCAGATCTCCTATTAGACTAGAAACTTTTTTTATTTTTTTATTAATTTTTATAATTATAACATTTTCTTTGACAATACATATTCATAGGTAATTTTTTACAACATTATCCCTTGTACTCCCTTCTGTTCCAAATTTTTCCCCTCCTTCCCTCCACTCCCTCCCCTAGATGACAGGCATTCCCATACATACTAAATATCTTATAGAATATCCTAGGTACAATATATATGTGCAGAACCGAATTTTGTTGTTGTTGTTGTTGCAAAGGAAGGATTGTATTCGGAAGCTAAAAATAATCTGGGAAGAAAAACAAAACAAAACAAAACAAAACAGTGCTCACAGTTTACACTCATTTCCCAGTGTTCCTTTTCTGGATGTAGCTGATTCTGTCCATCATTGATCATTTGGAATTGGATTAGCTCTTCTCTATGTTGAACATATCCACTTCCATCAGAATACATCCTCATACAGTATCGTTGTTGAAGTGTATAATGATCTCCTGGTTCTGCTCATTTCACTTGGCATCAGTTGATGTAAGTCTCTCCAGGCCTCTCTGTATTTCTCCTGTTGGCCATTTATTACAGAACAATAATATTCCATAACCTTCATATACCATAATTTACCCAACCATTCTCCAATTGATGGGCATCCACTCAACTTCCAGTTTCTAGCTACAACAAAAAGAGCTGCCACAAACATTTTGGCACATACAGGTCCCTTTCCCTTCTTTATTATTTCCTTGGGTTATAAGCCCAGTAGTAGTATGGCTGGGTCAAAGGGTATGCACATTTTGATAACTTTTTGGGCATAATTCCAGATTGCTCTCCAGAATGGTTGAATTCTTTCACAACTCCACCAACAATGCATCAGTGTCCCAGTTTTCCCACAGCCCCTCCAACATTCATCGTTATTTGTTCCTGTCATCTTAGCCAATCTGACAGGTGTGTAATGATACCTCAGAGTTGTCTTAATTTGCATTTCTCTGATCAATAGTGATTTGGAACACTCTTTCATATGAGTGGAAATAGTTTTAATTTCATCATCTGAAAATTGTCTGTTCATATCCTTTGACCATTTATCAATTGGAGAATGGCTTGATTTATTATAAATTAAAGTCAATTCTCTGTATATTTTGGAGATGAGGCCTTTATCAGAACCTTTAACTGTAAAAATGTTTTCCCAATGTGTTCCTTCCCTTCTAATCTTGTTTGCATTAGTTTTGTTTGTGCAGAAACTTTTTAATTTGGTGTAATCAAAATTTTCTATTTTGTGATCAATAATGGTCTCTAGTTCTCCCTTGGACACAAATTCCTTCCTCCTCCACAAGTCTGAGAGGTAAACCATCCCATGTTCCTCCAATTTATTTATGATTTCATTCTTTATGCCTAAATCTTGGACCCATTTTGATCTAATCTTAGTATGTGGTGTTAAATGTGGGTCCATGCCTAGTTTCTGCCATACTAATTTCCAGTTTTCCCAGCAGTTTTTGTCAAATAATAAATTCTTATCCCAAAAGTTGGGATCTTTGGGTTTGTCAAACACTAGATTGCTATTTTTATTCACTATCTTGCCCTATGAACCTAACATATTCCACTGATCAACTAGTCTATTTCTTAGCCAATACCAAATGGTTTTGGTGACTGTTGCTTTATAATATAGTTCTAGATCAGGTACAGCTAGACCACCTTCATTTAATTTTTTTTTTCATTACTTCCCTTGAAATTCTCAACCCCTTGAAATTCTCGACCAACTAGAAACTTTTAAAGAGCAGTACTTCTAAATTGTTTTTATTCCTCACCACAGGTGAAATGAGCCTTTGCACAATGTGGGAATTCAATGTTTTGCTAATTAAATGAATAAATGTCTTTTTAGGCAAAGACAGTTTTAAAAGGTAATCAGAAGTAATTTCATTGATTGAGAATAAACTTTGCAAACCTAATGATGTCCTTTTTTAGAAGACTTAATAGTCTTCTAAAGTATTTTATTTTTCCAAATACATGCAAACATAGTTTTCAACATTCACCTTGGGAATATCTTGTATTCCAATTTTTTCTCCTCCTTTTTCCCCTTCTCCCTCCCCAAGATAGAAAGCAATCTGATATAGTTAAACATTTGCAATTCTTCTAAACTTTCATATTTATCATGCACGAGAAAAATCATATCAAAAGAGAAAAAAAACACGAGATAGAAAAATTAGCAAACAATAACAGGAAGGTAAAAATGCTATGGTTTGTTCTACATTCAGGCTCCATAATTTTCTCTCTGGATGTGCATGGCTCTCTCCATCACAAATCTATTGGAATTGCTTTGAATCACTTTATTGTTGAAAAGAGCCAAGTCCATCACAGTTAATCATCTTTTGGGTTTTTTTTTTAATTCCATAATCTCATTGTTACTGTGTACAATGTTTTCTTGCTTCTGCTCACTTCACAAAGTATCAGTTCATGTAAGTCTTTCAGGCTTTTTTGAAATCATCCCGCTGATCATTTCTTATAGAACAATAATATTCCATAACATTCATATACCATAACTTATTCAGCCATTCCCCAACTGATGAGCATCCACTCAGTTTCCAGTTTCTTGCTACTACTAAAAAGGCTACTGCAAACATTTTTGCACATGTGAGTCCCTTTCCCTCTTTGATGATCTCTTTGGAATACAAGCCCAGTAGAGACACTGCTGGATTAAAGGATATATACATTTGTATAGCCCTTCAGACATAATTCCAAGTGCTCAAGGAGCTTATATTCTAATGGGGAAAGAAAAAAGATGAAAGAAAGCTGGAAAGTAATGGAAAGGGGGTAAAGGTTCTCCATTGCATGGAGATGGTCTTGAAGTCCTATGAAGGCCTAGATCTTGGCCAAATAAAGTCCAAATTGACCTATTGGGGCCCACATAGGTCACACAGACAAAGCCTAACTTTTCTGTGAGGAGGAAGCAGAAATACTGGGTTAGATGACCCAAAAGTGATTTTGTGTGGTTGGGGATGGGATGCCAGCCCTCTGAAGTAGTTGGCTGAGGAATCAGTCTGTAGTTACTTCCTAGAAGGGCTTCCCCTCATCAGTGTAACGTCTCAGGTCTGAAGAAAAAAAGGGAAGGAGAAAAACAACTTGAGCTGCTATATTGCTACAGCCATCTCCTGAGGATCCTGGCCTGGAAAGCCATCTGAAATTCCATTGACATGCCTTCCATCATGAGAACAGGAAGATGACAGAAGGCCTAGAAGAGAGATGTCAGGAAGAGGACCAGAGCTCTTCCTGCCTCTCCTCTGGGTACCAATATCCTCTGGGCCTCTCCCCTTCCCCACATCTGGGGGGGGGGGGGGCTTCACTGCTTCTGTAAGCCGTCTTCTTACACTTGTTAAAGGAGTTAGACTAGGCAGTCTCTTCCTGCTCTAAGTCTGCTCTCTTGTGATTTGCCTTTTTCAAATATTAAAGCAAAAAGAATTTTTTCCCATAGAAGCAACAAGGTGAAGCAAGGGGGATGGGTAGTGGTATGGAGCTAAATCTGCCTCAGTAAAGAAATTCTGCAATATTAAAAACCCAAGGGACAAACCTAATGCCAAATTGCTAGCTGAATCTGCAACAAAGGAGAGAGAAGAAATACCAAAAGATAACATAAATTAAATAATAAACATATTAAAAAATTGGAATCCTATTCTAATGGAGGGGTATGGAGGGAGGCAAAAGAAACAAAGGAATCACTGACAAAAATGAAAAACATCACAGTAGACTTGCAGACATTGATTAGAGGAAACAAAAAAAAATTAAATGGAGTCAAGCAAAACTCAATGGACAGTGAGGAGGAAATTGAAGAATAATCTTCGATGCATACATTTCTCAAAAAATAAATAAATAAACATATATATATATATATATCAGCCATATCCCTGAGTCAATGGGAGTGACATAGGAAGCTGGAATAAGAGTTGTTTTTTTTGTTTTGTTTTGTTTTGTTTTGTTTTGTTTTAAAGACTCAGCTTAAACATGAAGAGAGAGATTAGTAAAATTAATACCTCTACCATGAGGTTCTCTGGCTAACATCCTATAGGAAGAAACGCCCTTCAGAGGGGTGGGGATGAGGAAGAGGGATAGGGAAAAAGAGAAAGAAGAGAAGAGGGAAGGGGAGAGAGGGAGAGACAAAGAGAGAAAGGGGAGGAGAAAAAAGAGGGAGGGAAGGAGAAAGGGACAAAGAGAGAGAAAGGGAAGAGGAGAGAAAAAAGAGAGGAAGGGAAGGAGAAAGGGGAAGAAAAGGAGGAGGTAGAGAAAAGAGGAAGGAGAAATGAGGGAAAAGAGAGAAGAGAAAGGAGAGAGAGAGACAGAAAGAAAATGGACAGACAGATTTGGGAGCAGAATAATACCATCTTGTTTGTCCCACTCAACCTTTGGGACAGATCAGTTGATCACCTACTGCTCCTGCTTTGAAACAGTGGAAAGCTGCTCTACCATAGAAGGTCTGCAAATTAAAAAAAAAAACCCTAAGAGAAAACTTTACCTATTTATGAGAAATTGAATTTCCTTTCCTTTACTCTGCCTGCTACTTGAGAGGGTTACAGTGTTGCAGCTAAGGAATATATGTACTGGTTGTATGGATGGTCATCTAGAATGATTTCTACCATTCTAATTGGAATTGTTATAAGGTATGACACAAGAAAACAGCAGGTAAAGTGATGAAGGGAAGAAGCTTATGAGATGGGGCCCTTGAGTCATGAGATTTGAAGGCTAAACTTACATGAGAATGAATATCAACATCACTCATGAGGGGATCGGTGACAGCCAGGGGTGGTTGTGGGACATTTCCCAGAGATGGAGAGGGATGGGATTGGAGCCCAGGTGACCTTAGAAGGAAGAGGTACCGCTTCTTCAATAAGGAAAAAAGAATCATCAATAAGGAAGAGAGAATGAGAGAGGAAGAGGGAGAAGAGAAAGCTCACAGACAAAGTCCTCTTCTGAGGGGGAGAAGTGATGTGGAAGGCTTGACAAGAGAAGAAAAGGATTTGAAACTGATATGTCAGGGAATAGGACTGAAAACCAATCAAGGAAGGACAAACAAATTGTTATTCAGTAGTGAAAGTCCAGTTAAGGTGCTATGGTATTTTTCTGGTTCTATTCTTTGGGGTGGCCCACAATTTTAATTCTTCTGAGACTAGAATATTACATCATTTTCAGTCACACAGCATGGTGGTACCAAAAAAGGAAACTTTGAGGAAGAAGTTCCAAATGATTACAAGAACTGCACAATTTCCCAAAGGAAACAAACAAAAAAAATCTCATTTTGTTTTGGATTCTATACTGGACACCCCCACTCTGGTGACAGATTACTTTTGATGATTTCCCTGAAGAAATTAATAATCAGAGCAACGTTATATCTGTGATATCATTTAAGGAACTTACAATCATTTTGATATATGTGTATGTATGTGTATTCTTGAAAGATACCTTGTGGAACAAGGAGTTCTTAACATTTTCTGGATCATGGACACTTTTGGCAGACTGGTAAAACCCATGGGCCTATTTAGGGCAGCTAGGTAGAGCACTGAATAGAGTGCTGGTCCTGGATTCAGGGAGACTCATCTTGGTGAATTTAAATCTGTTCCCAGACATGTATTAGCTGTGTCATCCTGGATAAATCACTTAACCCTAATTGCCTCAATTTCCTCATGTGTAAAAAAGGCTGTAGAAGGAAATGTCAAACCACTCCACGATCTCTGCCAAGAAAATTCCATTAGGGTCATAAAAACCTTGATGCAAGAAACAACATGGACCCCTTCTCAAAATAATCTTTAAAAAAATAATGAAAAGAAATGCCAAATTTCAGTTAAAAGTTAGCAAAAATAAAGATGTAACTTTTTCCTACAAATTCATGGACTCTCTGAAATCTCTCTATGGATCCCGTGGATTCAGGGGCAAATAGTAAACCTTTCTTGGACATCTACTTTGGTGTCAGAGTCTCTCTCCTCAGTAAATAGGCTGGGAGGGCCTGTGAGGTCAGTTTCCTTGCTTGCTCTCTATACATTTCCCTTCTACTTCCCAGATCCGTTTTATAAAGATGGCCTGAGGGAAGAAGAAGGGAGGAACTGTTTTGGCTGCTGGAGCAGCCATGAGGGTATGAATACCATGATCACATGTACTACTCCCCAGAAAGAGAATCACAAAACCAGACTTACAGAAATCAAGAAAACTCCAAATAATTTGGAAGAAATTCATTATTTCTGATAATTTGGATTCACATAAATAATTCCTCCTGAATAAATCTGTAGCCCTAATGCAATATTAATTTTTTTAAAGACCAATAAGTTTCTTCTTAGAGGTAGATAAAATCATAACAAAATTTATATGGAAAAATAAACAAGCCAGAAACATCAAGGATTACTTTACATGGACAAGATTATAAGGGAAGAAGTGGATAAAATCAGAGGAATTCTCCTCCAAAACTTTGAAACACATTATAAAATAGTCCTCATTAAAATGATCCAGCCCTAGGGCAAAAAAAAAAAATAAGACAGTGAACCAAATTAGGGATTCCCCAAATAAAATTGATGAGGTTAGTGGCCGTCAGAAAGTTGTGGAAATCCCCTTTGGGGTTGGAGAAGCAGGTTCTTCCTGAAAGAATTCGCAAACCCTAAATATTAATGGCAAAAATGGAAATTTATTGTTGGATAGAAAACCAGTTTTGCTAAGAGACTAACTTCTTTAGTATTAAAGTCCTACTAGGGAAATGGAGGCTGGCAATGAGAAGAGAATGCCTTCTCAGCAGGCAGGATCCTACTTTGGACATTCTGCAAAGAATGAGTTCAGAAACTGCCCTTTAAAAAGGAATCTTGAGGCTCAGGTTTCAGGTTGAAAAGAAAGCCAAAGTCCCCAGGCCTAGATACTTATCAGGCCCAGTTCCTGAAAAGGGTCTGGCATCCCCAAAAGATCAATGGAATGGTTTTTGACCAAGATTTCTAATTGAATAACTTGTCTGGGGAAATACGCTTTCCCAGGAGGGCCTGAGACTCCAAGATCAAAAGGGAACACAGTTTCAGAGTGTTAATTTTACAGATCAAAAGGAACACAATTTCATACCCCCATAAAAATGACAAGCATGCAAAGGATTAAGTGTTTGATAGACAGAATTAACAATGAAAACTGGGCAAAATATTATTTAATATGAATAGAATACAAGACCTAGAGTCACAAAAACTCTTCATGAATTCAAATCTAGCCTCAGACACTTACTAGTTGTGTGACCCTGCACAAGTCACTTCATCCTGTTTGTATTAGTTTTCTCTTCTGTAAAATAAATTAGAGAAAGAATTGGCAAACACTTCAGTATCTTTGCCAAAAAACAAACAGAAACACACACACACACACACACACACACACACACACACACACACACAACTCAAATTGGGTCATGAAAGAGTTAGACACAGCTGAAAAATGACTGGACAATGGATGGGAGAACCAAATGTATGGATTTAAAAAAAAATAGATCTGCTGAGTGAAATGAGCAGAACCAGAAGATCATTATATATTTCAACAACAAAACTAAAAGATGATCAATTCTGATCTGACGTGGCCCTCTTCAACAATGAGATGAACCAGATCATTTCCCAATAAAGCAGTAATGAACTGAACCAGCTACACCCAGCGAAAGAACTCTGGGAGATAACTATGAACCACTACATAGAATTCCCAATCCCTCTATTTTTGTCCACCTGCATTTCTGATTTCCTTCACAGGCTAATTGTACACTATTTATAAATCCAATTCTTTTTGTACAGCAAAATAACTGTATGGACATGTATACATATATTATATTTAACTTATACTTAACATATGTAACATGTATTGGTCAACCTGCCATCTGGGGGAAGAGGTGGGGAGAAGGAGGGGAAGTTGGAACAAAAGGTTTTGCAATTGTCAATGCTGAAAAATTACCCATGCATATATGTTGTAAACAAAAAGCTATAATAAAAAAATAGATCCTCCATATACCACAATAATACGCTTAAATTGAAAAGCAAATAGAAGCCCCAAAGACCCTTTTGATTAGTCTCCCACCCAGCTGGGAGAAAACATTGAGATGTCATCCCAATGCTGGAGTCATTTGTGATCAAACCCAACTATAGTGAGAAAACAAAGTTGAATGCTTGAAAAATAGGGATTGTATGGGGAAAAAAAGAGAGAGGCTATTAGTAACTGAACAACATGAAAACATGGATGTGGGGTGTGAATCAAAGGATATTATGAATGATCGAGAATGCTGTTTAACTGTGGGTCCTTGGGCAATCTGAAGGTCACTTCAGATCTTTGGGTACAGATCCTTAGGAGGTTTAAATTGTCCTCTTAGGGGACCCTTCATTTAGAAAGCACAGAACTAATTGAGAACTAAATTGGACACTCTTAACTGTTATTCCACCAGTGAAAATGAGGATGCTTTGGGTCCAATCCTCACAGAATGATTCAGCATTTCGGAGATAATGATGACAAAGCTCTGATGGAGAGATATCTGATGGGCAAGGTTCTGGACTCCTAGTGGTTTCTTCATGGGAAAGAAAGCATCTAAAGTAATGTAAGCAAACCCAGAGCCAAAATACAGTCTGTATGTGTCCATATCGAATCAGTTCCAGCTGGATCCCAGAGTTAAACATTAGAAAAACAGCATTTAAAAGTTAGCCAAAAAGAGAATCATATCTATCTCCATTGAAGAGGACAAATATGAATTTAGATATTAAATCAACAATTCAATACTGGAAAGATCTCTAATGACATCAGAGTGGGAACATTTTCCATAACTTAGCAAAAACTTGGACAGTTGTCACAGCAGCCAAGTCCATTGCTCTCAATACATCAAATGATAAACATTTATTAAGCACCAATTATGTGTCAGGCACGAGCCCTAGGGCTGCAAAAAGAGGCAAAAGGCAGTCCCTATCCTCAAGGAGCTTACACTTGAATGAGGAGATATTAAGCAAAAATGCACAAATAAGCTATATACATAATAAATAGGAAATAATTGCAAGGGGGAAGGTGCTAGAACGGAATTGGGGAATGCTTCCTATAAAAGGTGAGATATTAGGACTGAAAGAAGTCAGTAAGTAGAGTTAAGGAGGGAGAGCCTTCCAGGCTTGGGCAACAGCCAGAGAAAATGCCCAAGCTGAGATAGAAGGGAGACCACTGTTACTGGATAGGGAGCCAGTAGTTTCTTGAGTAGGAGGATGACATAGTGGGGCCTGTGCTTGAGGAAAATAGCTAAAAGGCTATTGTGACCAGCCTGATGTAGGCTGGTCCTCAGAGGATGGGCACATGGTTTTTTGTGGGATCTGAGCTCATCTTTCTAGTTTGGTAACAACTACTAGTTTTCATTTCACTGGCATAATCTTTGAGGGCAGTTAAATGGCACCATATGCATATAGCGTTTTTCCTGTGTGACCCTGGACAAGTCACTTAACCCCAATTGTCTCAGCCAAAAAAAAAAAAAACTGTAAAAAAATTGTTTTGAATGTACCTGGAATATATGTAAATAAATTTAAGATTATGAGTTCTGAATTTTCCTCCCCGCTCCCTTCCCTTCTCTTCTCTTTTCCCTTCAAGAAGGCAAGCAATCCAATAGAGGCTATACATGTATGTTTATTTTAAATATATTTCTATATTAATTTTGTTGTGAAAGAAGAATCAGAATAAAAGGGGAAATCCATGAGAAAGAAAAAACAAAAAACAAATTAAAGAAGTGAAAATAGTATGCTTCAATCTGCATTCAGACTTTATAGTCTTTCTCTGGATACAGATGGCATTTCCCACCATGAGTCTTTTGGAATTGTCTTGGATTACTGCATTGCTGAGGAGAGCTAAGTTGTTCATAGCTGATCATCACACAATGTTGCTGTTACTATGTTCAATATTTTCCTGGTTCTGTTCACTTCACTCAGCATCAGTTCATGTACTAGACCTGGGTCTTCCCAGTTTTAAGATCAGCTCTCCATCCACTTAGCCACACTACCTCCCCCTGAATTCATTAATAAGCAGAGAAGTGCTAATTAAACCTATTTTCAAGAACCACTTTCGTACCTATCAAATTGCAGAACTAAGAATGATAAAAATGAATGCTGATGGCTGCGGGAAAACAATTACATAAACATTGTTCCTAGAATTACAAATGAGGAGAGTTTATTTGAAGGGCAATCTTTGGGGATGCAACAAGAGTCACAAAAACATATTAATTTCTGACTCAATAATTTCAGTATTGAAAATATAACCTGAGAATATTGTTCTAATGAAAAAAAAAATAGGTTGCATTGTAAATAGATTTGGAATTAGGAAGACCTGAGTTCAAATCCAGCTTCAAACACTTTCTGTTAGACACTGAGCAAGTCACTTAACCTCTATCTGTCCTAGTTTCTTGTTTTGTAAAATGGGGATAATAATAGCACCCACCTCTCAGGGTTGTTATGAGGATCAAATAGTATAATAATTGTAAGGCACTTTGTAAACCTTAAAGCATTAAAGAAATATTAGCTATTATTATGTTTATTATTCTTTTTACATAGCTATTTGTGATTTCAAAAAGTTGTAAATAATCTAAAATTTTAACAGTAGGTGAATGGCTGAATACATTATGCTATATTAATGTAGTGGAACATAACAATGGCATTATAATGGTCAACATGATGAATGTGAAAGAATTTAGAAAGAGGTGAAACAGGGAAAAAAATGGAAGACAGGGATGGACAGTGAAATTCCAATTATTGCAAATAATTATTCCCTTGAAGTAGCCAAATGTATTCAGATTTGTCCCATTCAAAGTTACAATTATGTAAAATAGGGTAATTGGTTCCAACCCAGTGAAAATCTATAGTGCAAATTTGAATAATGCGACCAGTCAGGGGGAAATTTCTTACACTAATTGGGACTTAACTGCATACTGACCATAAGTATACGATATCAAAGAGAAAGAGATTCATAAATACATAGATGAAAGAACAGAAAATATGAGGAAAAACTGAAGGAGGGACTGATGCTGTATAAAATGGATCATACATAAGTCTATTTTAATATAGAAATAGTTATGAATGTGTTTATATGATTTTGTTGCTATTGAGAGTTAAGTTCTTTTCTTTTTTACTTTTCTTTCATCCTTCTTTCCTTTTTTCCTCCCTCCCTCCCCCCCTCTCTCCCTTCTTTCTTTCTTCCTGAATAAGACCCTGACAGATTAATCATGTTTTCTTTTGGGGGACTGCTGTAGATCAAGAGAATATTACAGACCTAGATTTCAACTAGGCACTGGCAAAGTCTCTTGTGATATCCTGGAAAATCTGTGAGTTAGCCTGTTAAGTAGATTTGTCTGGTTGAATGAATGACTGGACTAAAAGTATAGTGATTAATAGATTAATGTCAGTCTGAAAGGAGATCTCTAGGCTTGTGCTGTTCAACCTTTTTATTGATGACTTGGATAAAGCCATAGATGACTGCTCACAGAATTTGCAAATGCTTTGAAACTAGGGGAAAAAAAACTAACACTCTGGCAACAGATTTGGATTTATAAAGATCTTAGCAGTTTTGAACAGAATTCTTAGCCTGGGGACCATAAAATTTTTTTAAAGAAATATTTTGTATGTATAGAAGGATTGCACATGTTTAATATATTTTGGATTATTTAATGTCTAGGGGAGGAGGATGGGGGGGAGAGAAGGAGAAAAGTTTGGAACACGAGGTTTTGCAAGGGTGAATGTTGAAAACTATTTTTGCATATATTTTGAAAATAAAAAGCTATTATAAAAAAAAACAAAAAATGAAATATCTTGATAACTATTTCAACATACCAAAAAATATTAAGAATTCTTGGACTAGAAATATCAGCTGAATTTCATGAGCTGAAATGTAATCCCTATAAGTATAAAGTCCTTCATTTGGGTACAAATAAAGGAGTATAAGATATTGGAGTGTAGCTAGAAAGAAGTTTGTATGACAAAGGCCTGGAGAGGGAGGGAGCCCGGGGTTAGATAGCCTACCAGTTCAATGAGAGGTTCTCTTGGGTTATTTGAATGGGAGAAAGGAAAGAGTACTCATACTAATGGGCTTAGAGAAGTGGTGTTATGGATAGAGAACCAGTAAGAAGCAGTAACTGCTACCTTTTGAGATTTTTCCATTTCACTTTTAGACAGCTCTGATTATTAGGAAATTTTCCATGCATTAAACTTAAATTTGTTTCTCTGCAACATCCACATATTGCTCCTAATAATAAATAATAAATGGAGCCCTGGTATCTAGAATTGGGAGATCCTGGTTCCTCTTTTCTCTGCCCTAGTAAAAAAAATATGTCAGGGTTACTGAATTCAGTTCTGGGGATCACATTTGGAGGACATGGTCCAGAAGAAGATGTCTAGTATACAGAGATGACTTAAAGTCAAACCACATTCAAATCAATAAAAGAAATTGAGATGTTTCATCTGGAGAAGATTTGATTGTTGTTTTCAAGCCCATTTGAAGGGGTGTCCTGCAGAAGCATTAGACTTGTCCCGTTTGGTCCCAGAGAACAGAACCAAGAACAATGGGCAGAAGTTACAGAGTAGATTTAGTCTTGACTTAAAGGAAATTTTCCTAACATTTACAGAGGTCTGAAAATGTCATGGGCTCTTTGGGAGATAATGAGTCCTGTCAATGGAGTGGAGGCCAGAATGTTGTACGAGGCATTCCTTTCAGTTAGGGAGGAGTTGGATTGGATGAGCCAAGGTCTGTTGGGGACTCTTCTGTCACTGGCTTGCAGGTCCCCTGGCTCACTGCACTTTCCCCACAAACCACAGCTCCCCATATGAGTCATGACTGTCTCCAACATCACAGCACCCACGTTACACTGATCTCACATATAACTCAGTCTGTATGTACACTTGCTGGAGGGACACCTACATCCTAAGAGCATTTTAGCAGAGAATCAATCCATAATGCACTGGAAACTGAAGCCTCCTGGATAGATGACAGGGAGAAGCAGTGACCAGGAGGAGGAATTATCCCAACCAATAACTCTTTGGATTGTTTACCCGCTTGTAAAATCACTGAATCTCAGAGCTGAAAGACCCTCAGAAGCCATCTCTACTCTGATCCATACCTAACATGAATGTTCGCTAGTCCTCAAACCCATTGGTGTGGGATCCTCCTTACTGGCAGAATCGGATGCTCTGCTTTGTGTGAGAATGAAGTACAGTTGGCAGGAGTAGGGGAAAGACCAGAGTCCCATACCAATGGACATTGGGACTGGGGTTATATCTAGAGGACCCGTAGCAAGGAGGAACTGGCTACTTTCTGAGACTGTCCATTTCACTTTTAGACAGCCCTGATACTTAGGAAATTTTCTTTGAAACAAACTTACATTTGTTTCTGCAGCTCCCCATATCAGTAATCAGAGGGAAAGAAGGATCCAATATTTTAGGCAATACGCACTGAGTGAAGATAATTCAAATGAGTGATTCTTCCCTGAGTTATCCACTATTTGGTGGTGGTGGGGGGGGGGGGAGGACTGTTAGATCTGTTTTAAGTTTTCAATATTAACTTTTCTAATATTTTGATTTTCACTTTTTTCTCCTTCCCTCCCCTTCCTCTCTATCTAAGATAGCAAGTGGCCTGATATGGGGTATATATGAACAATCATATTAAACATATTTCCATATTAGTCTTGTGATAGAGCAAAGGGGAAGATCCACAAGGAAAAAAAGTGAAATCAGTCAGTTTCGGTCTGCATTCAGACTTCATAGTTTTTTTTCTAGATTTTCATTATGAATCCTTTGGAATTATCTTAGAACATTGTATTGCTGAGAAAAGTCAAGTTTATTCAAGATAATCATCACATAGTGTTGCTGCTACTGTGTACAATGTTCTCCAGGTTCTGCTTGCTTCATTCAGCATCAGTTCATGTAAATCTTTCCAGATTTTTCTGAAATCTACTCACTCATTTCTTATAGCACAATAGTTTCCCATTACATTCATATACTATAACTTATTTAGCTGTTCTCCAATTACTGGGCATCCCCTCAATTTCAAAAAAAATTTGTCACCACAAAGAGAGCTGCTACAAACATTTTTGTACATGCGGGTCCTTTTCCTTCTTTTATGATCTCTTTGGGATACAGACCCAGTAGAGACACTGTTGGATCAAAGGATATGGACAGTTGTAGATAGCCTTTTGGGTATAATTCCAAATCATTCTCCAGAATGACTGGATCAGTTTACCTGAGTTGCTCATTATTGTCTACCAACTATCCAGGTACACCTGGAACTTCTCATGGTTGTTTTATGAGACAAGCAGTAAGTGATATAACAACTTGCACTTTAATCATCTGAGCCAATGCGTTCCTACAGATGCGTCCAACATCTTTTTAAAATTTTTTATTATTATTATTACTTTTTGCTGAGGCAATTGGGGTTAAGTGACTTGCCCAGGATCACACAGCCAAGAAGTGTTAAGTGTCTGAGACCCTATTTGAACTCAGGCCCCTAACTTCAGGGCTAGTGTTCTATTCACTGAGCTACTTAGTTGCCCCCATTATTTTTTTTAATTTAGTAGAAAATAGAAATACAGAAATGCAAACAAAGCAAAACATTGTCATGTGCTCAGCAGATTATCAGGGAGGATTCAAAATATAATAATGCATTTCCAGTTCAAGAACGAATATATAATAGTAAAAAATTATATTCATGAGTGTCTATCTTTTCTTTAGTTCCTTATAGTTGTTCTTTTGTTTGCTGCTGGGCACTTTTTTTACTTCCCCCCCCCTTTCATTCCCCCCCCCACCTCCCCGAAACAGGCTATAGTTAAGCACAGCTATATTTAAGAGATACACACACATACACACACACACACCTACATTCACACCTCATATACATATATCTATATAAACAATACATAAAGCAACATGAATATATATATATATATTATGTATATACACATACATGTATTTATTCATATGTAAAGATGCATCTAAAACAATATTAGTATGGTTGACATATAATGTAATTTTCTTCTTTAATTGAATATTCAAGTTTGACTGTGTCTAAGATCAATGACTACTAGCCATACTCTTTTTTTGCTAATAAATTTGATTCTTGATCTATGTCGCAATGTTTATGCAAATCTCTTCTTTTCTATCTCTGCTAAGTCTTTTACTTTAATTTTGCTCTTTAATTTGCCTTGCTATTATTTAACCTCTCCCCACCCATGGATCCCTCCCTTATCTTCTTTGCATTCCCCTCTGCTTTTTCCTCTTCATCCCTCTATTACTTTATAGATTTTGAAGGGTGCTATACTCTTCATGGTATATATGTAATGCCTATTTTACCCATTCCCAATGTGAATGGGTTTTCAGAACTAGGAGCCCTTCTCCCCCTCTAATGCTTATGTGTCTATTCTTCCTCTGCACTTCATTTGTACGAATCTTTCTTTTGAGCTATTCAATTCCTAATGTCGATCATAAACATAGGGTATACATTTCCATGTAGAACACAATTTGTCCATGTTAAGTTCCTTAAAATTAATCTTATATAGTGGCTATTATGTAAATCTTCCTTCCTTCCTTCCTTCCTTCCTTCCTTCCTTCCTTCCTTCCTTCCTTCCTTCCTTCCTTCCTTCTTTCCTTCCTTCCTTCCTTCCTTCCTTCCTTCCTTCCTTCCTTCCTTCCTTCCTTCCTTCCTTCCTTCCTTCCTTCCTTCCTTCCTTCCTTCCTTCCTTCCTTCCTTCCTTTCGAAATTGGGGTTAAGTGTCTTGCCCAGGGTCACACAGATGGGAAGTGTTAAGTGTCTGAGACCACATTTGAACTTGGTCCTCCTAACTTCAGGCTGGTTTTTTATCCACTACACCAACTAACTGTCCCTATATGTTAAATTTTCTACTGAGTTCTAGTTTGATTGATAGAAAATCTTGAAAATCTACAAGTTCATTGAATATACATTTTTTTCATTGAAGATTATAGATAATTTTACTGGGTATGATATTTTTGGCTGCAAGCCTAGTACTTTTGATTGCTTCTATATATGATTCCAGGACCTACAGTCTTTTATTGTGGCTGCTGATCAGTTTTGTACAGTTCTAATTATAGCTCTAGCATATTTGAATTGTTTTGTTCTTGTTTTTTGCAAAATTTTCTTTTTAAGCTGGGAGTTTAGAATTTGGCAATAATATTCTTATGTGTTTTCCCCAAAGGATCTCTTTGAGGTGGTGATCGGTGGATTTTTTTTTATTTCTACTTTCCTCTCATGATCTATCATTCCAGGACAATTTTCTTGAATTACTTCTTGCATTATTGTATCAAGGTTCTTTTTTTTAATCACAACTTTCAGGTAGTTCAATTATTCTTATATTTTCTCTTCTTGATTTGTTCTTCAAATCTGTTGTTTTTCTTATGTTTCACATTCTGTTAATTTTTTTTTTCATTTTTTATATTGTACTTTGTTATTTCTTGGTCTCCTGTAGCTTCATTGACTTCCCCTTGCCCAATTCTAATTTTCAAAGAGTTATTTTCCTCTTTAAGATTCTATGTCTCCTTTTCCAGTTGAGTAATCTCCCCCCCCCCCCCCCCCCCGCCCCATGATCTCCTTGTTTTTCTTGGATGGTTTTTATTTAGTTCGTTTTTTTAGTTTTTCTGCTGTCTCTCATTTGATTTTTAATTTTTTTTTTTTACTTCTTCAATAAATTATCTCTAGACAGGGAACCATTTACCATCACCCTTTGAGATAGAAGCTCTTTTTATGTAAGCCTCCTCCTCTGAGGATGAACCCTGGTCTTCTCTATTTCCATAGTAAGTTTCTATGGAGAGGTTTTTTCCTTCTTTGCCAGTTCATCTTTTTTTTTTTTTTTAAATGACAAATACTAATTAAGCACCTCTAATCATGGGGTTGGGGGGGATAGTGCCCCTACCTTCACCTCAGCTCTCCCCTCTGATCTGGAGCTCCAAACCAAGAGCTCCATCCTCCAGCAAGTGCCCACAGCCATCAGTGTCCCTTCCTTACAGCTTCGGCACTCATTGATCCCTGGTTCTTTCTAGCCTAGGGCTATGTCTCAGCAACACAGCTGGGCTTGGCGTTCCTAATCGGCCCAGATTCCCTCAGACTTCCTGGACTTAGAGCCCCACTCCTCAAGCTGTCTGGGAGGTGAAAGTTTCTGTGGTCCCCAGCCTAGGCTCCAACCACACCCAGGTAGCCCCAGGCTCCCCATTGAGTGTTTCTGCGGAGCTAGATGGGAGGAGTTTGCATTTCACTGGGTTAATCTTGATCTGAGGTGTTTCTTCTGACCTTCTTGGGTTGTACCAGGAGGACCCCAGTTCTGCCTCGGTTATCACCAGTTTATGTTTGTTCTGAAGCACAAATTTATTCCATTTGTGGGGAAATCTAGAGAGCTTGCAATTTACCAACCTGCTGTGCCATCTTCCAAGGATTCTTCCGAGAATCCTCCTTAGGTTCCAAAGCCTTTTATGAAAAGACTAACCCAATTTGCCAAGTCACTGTTGGTATACAGTTTAATTTGGTCCTTGCTTATCTAAAGATCATTTTTCTTATAGAAAACAGAAATTCGTTGAATATCTCTGTCTTCTCCTTATTGCCTGTTGCCATCATTCTGATCACCTTGAGAAGTAGTCATAACCTTTCTTTAATCCTCCTTTAGAGGTAAGGGGAAAAGAACCTCTCCCTATTTATTTTTGTCCTTAGCTTTTCTCACCAGCCTCAGCTCATCCCAATCTTCAGCCCTCCTGACATTTTCTCTTCCTACCTCCACTCTATACTCTTGGATCCACTGTTTTGACCACTTGCTTCCAACAACTTTCTATCTCCAGATTCCGGTGTTTTCAATGTCTGTTCCCCATACCTGGAATTTTCTTCTTCCTCAATCTCCTGCCTTCTTTCAAGGTATAACTAAAGTCCTACCTTCTGTAAGAAGCCTTTCCCGAACCTCATTAATCTTAGTGCCTTCCCTCTGAAATGACACCCAGTTTATTCTGAATTTAGCTTGTTTGTATGTAGTTGTCTGTTTGTTTGATGCATTTGGATTATGAGCTTCTTGGAGTGCTAACTTTTTGTTGTTTTTTTGTTTCATCAGTACTTAGCAAAGTGTCTGGCATATAGTAGGCATTTAATAAATGCTAGTTGACTGACTGACTGACTACACAGTCATGCAACCTTCCTGATTCTATTTCCATCTCCATCTTCTATCTCATCATTTTTTTCAAAGTTTTATTAAAAGTTTAACCTTGAACAATACAACTAACTAAAATTGCTTAGAATCCTCATCAAGATGCCTTGCTTGCATTTTTATGTCATAGAATCATCTCCCTGATGTCATAGCTGTCTTCAAGAACGAAAGCAAACAACATTCCCATTAACTTTTCTCTATATGCTCATATCATATCCTCTATTCTTCTACTCTACTTTTTCTTTTACTTTGAATTATTTCATATAGATATTCCTTGGTTTCCTTATTTATCTTCTGTCATGGTTCACTTATAGTTGGAAACTTTACATAATTCACTTCAATTTTCTCTTCAAACCATCTCTTTGTCTCAAGAATTTTATTCTTAAAAGTTGATTTTCCTTGCAGAATTTCAGTCCTTGGAATCATTACTCTGGACATTTTGGAATGTGGTACACAGAAATCTAAACTATAACTCAGACTGTATCTGACTTCCCTTCCTCTATCACAGATTTTGGAAATAGAATGTTCTCTTGTCTCTAGGGATCTTATCATTTCTACCTCAGCAATGAATTACTCCTTCTCAATGAGAATTGGCTGATTATCATCGTCGTCATTATCAATTAAGCATTTATTAAACACTTACTCTGGGCTAAGAACTAGGATGCAAATAGAAAAATAAGACATTTCCTGCTAAAAATATCTAGCATTTACTTAAATATTTAAGGTGCTTTATCAATATTATTTTATTTGATCTTCACAATACCCCTGAGAGGGTTAGTAATAGTTTTATAACTTTTGGGGCATAGTTCCAAACTGCTGTCCAGAAATGCTCTCACAACTCCACCACCAGTGAATTAGTCTACCAATTTTCCCACATGCCCTCCAATATGCCATTTTCCTTTTCTGTCATATTAGCCAGTTTAGCCAGTGGTAGCTCAGAGTTGTTTTAATTTGCATTTTTTTCAGAAGTAATGATTTAGAGCATTTTATATGATTTTAGATAGCTTTAGTTAGTTCTTAAAACTGCCTGTTTTCTCAATTTATCAATTAAGGAATGATTCTATTCTTATAGATTTGACTCAGTTCTCTATGTATTTGAGAAATGAAGCCTTTTTCAGAGAAACTTGCTGTAAAATTCTTCCCCCAATTTTCTGCTTTTCTTCTAATTTTGGCTGCATTGATTTGTTTGTGGAACCCCTTTTTCACTTAATGTAATTAGAATTATAGGTCTTACTTCCTATAATGTTATCTCTTGTTTTGTCATAAATTCTTTCTTTGTTCATAGATCTGACAGTAAGATAATGAAAATATTTTTTAAAAAGCTAAAAATGTTTTAAAATACCTAGTTCATCTGGAGTTTTTTGTTGGCCAAAATATAACACCGAAGCACTTAGGTTTTGCAACTGGCATGTCTATAGTAATGACAAGAATTTAGGTGGTTGAAGAACATCAACCTTAGCCTACCTTTTGTTGTACCCAGAGAAATATATCTGTATTGGCTGAATTCTAAATTAATTACTGCAATAATAATAATATCTAAGATTTATATAGTACTTACTATGTGATAGGCACAGTGCTAAGTGTTTTACAATTATTATTTATTTTGATACTCCTAACAACTCTAGGAGGTAGTTGCTATTATTATTCTTATTTTACAAATGGGGAAATTGAGGCAGACAGAAGTTACATGACTTGTTCAGTCACACAGCTAAAAAGTGCCTAAGCTAGGTTTGAACTCTGATTTTCCTGACTCTAAGCTCAATATTCTGCCATCTAGCTATGCTAAGAAGACTTTTCATCTTTGATTTGAACAAAAAGGTTGAAAGTTAAATAACGGGGGGGGGGGGGGGAATACCCCACCAAGTTTTTTTATGTGTAGGTAGAATGGTTTTGAATAAAGATCTGTATCTCTGTCCTTATTAGGGAGAATTTTAGCCACTATACTCTAACTAACTGAAGGTGGCGTTGAGGAGACAAATACCTCACTGTTCAGCAAACTGTATACTTAGCAATGAGCATACCCAGAAAAAATACTACATTCTTAGAAGAATGGCCCTAGTGAACTCAGTGGAATAACTCACCCAATGAGGAGCAGGACAAGTGAAAGCAATGTAATGTAAAAGTAATGACATTATTAGATGTCAGGAGCCCTTCAGCTTTGGAGGCACAAATAACCCTTACTTACACATGTTTCCCATATCATGCTCACTTTTATCTCTGATTGTATGTATACTTGTGAGAGAGTATTTGGTACAGAGTTTCTATTTCAAAACGTTTTAATCTGGTCTTTAAATGTCTTTGCTTTGAACTGATTGTGTCCTCTGGCTCACTAGAAAAAGTAAACACACTAGTGGGGGCTCATGATCTATTGGCTTGAGTGGATATGGACCCACAGACTATTTTGAACTGGGAATAGTTATTTCAGGGAAACCATGGGCAAGAGGGTGATGGTACAGATGTTATACTCATATTGTGTGTGTGTGTGTGTATGTATATATATATTTGGGGTCATGGGTTTTATTGCTGGGTATCCTGAGTTAAAGTTCCACATTTGGTGCAATGGATCACTGAGAACCTAAGAATTCAAAGAAACAATCCTTCTCACCTAAGCAGTAACACCAGGGAGAAAGTAGTTAAAAGTTAGAATCAAGGAGATAAGAATCAATTGGCAAAGAGGTCCCTGGGGTTCTAAGATCTGGGAAGTCCTAAAAATAGCTTTTATATTCTTCTTGTCCAAGGAATCCGGCAAGAACCTAAATCAATACACCTGGGACAAAGTTAACTTAAACTGCCCCAGTCTACTACAATTTCTTGCTTGCAATAGTCCCAGTTGTTTATTTATTTTAGTTTGTTCTGTTTGTTTAAGTGAAATGTGGTCATTTCTCCTTAGTTCCAGTAATATTCTGGTTTACAATATTGTACCCTCTTAGATTTTTTTCTCCTATAAACTTCTAAATATTTCTGTTAAATTTTCTTCCTACATCGTAGATACATCCTAGAGTGGAGATAGAGATATAAATAGATAGATAGACAGACAGACAGACAGACAGATTGACTGAGAGAGACAAGACTCAGAGACAGAAAGACAGAGACACAAAGACACAGAGATAGACAAAGACAGAGACAGAGACAGATAACCACCATATATCTATATTACCTATACTATCTATACTACCATATCGATATAGATGATATATAGATATAGATAGATATGATCTATATCTATCTATATCTATATATCAAGATAGATAAATAAATGGATAGATTAATAAATAGAAATAGATTCACCATAGCCTGTAGCTACAATGTATATATATATATATATATATATATATATATATATATATGTATATATGACACAGGATGCATATATATTACATGTAATATATAATGTGTGTTTGTGTGTATGTATGAAGCATTCTTCCTCCCTCCTTCCCTTTTTAATTTAAAGTACTTTTGTCTTAGATTTGTGAGACTCTACTCAAACATATTTTTATTGGTCATTATGAGATATCTTCCGTCCCTGACCAGGAGTATGTCCTTCCTCTATTTCAAGCCTCAGGTCAGATAATCAGACCTGGTTCTCAGACCTTCTTCTTTGTTGTTGTTGTTTCTATTTGGATGCTTTTATGCCTTTTGATTTGACATCAGCATCAGTCACTTACCAAAGTTTTCCTGTTCCTTCACAACTTAACTTTCCTATGTAAAACAAAATAGTTAAAACTGACTGACTCTGAGACCACCTCAGACAATATTTTAAAGCAATTCATTCAGCCCTCAAAGCTACCAAACTATGCATACCTTTTGACCTCTGCCAGATCTATACCCTTAAAAAGCAACATAAATAAAAATATAACAGCTATTTTTAAAAAATTGAATTTACTTAGTATTTTATTTCCCCTAGTTATATGTAAAAATAATTTCTAACATTTGTTTTTAAAACTTTGAGTTGCAAATTCTATCCCTTCCTTCCCCTACTCCCCTTCATGGAGAAGGCAAACAATTTGATAAAGGTTGTACATATGTAATTATGCAAAATATTTCTATATTAGCCATGTGAAAGAAAGCAAATAAAAAAAAACCCTCAAGAAAAATGAAGTTAAAATAGTAAGCTTCAGTATTCAGAAACCCTCAGTACTTTCCCTGGGTATGGACATAATTTTTCCTAAGCCCTTAGAGTTGTCTTGTGTCATTGTATTGCTAAGAATAGTTGTATCATTTATAGCTGATCATCTCACAATATTGCTGTTACTTTGTACATAGCACATTTGGTTTTGCATCAGCTCATGGAAACAGTATTGGCAAGAGGAGGTAGCCATCTACTGGAGAACGGACTAGATGAGTTTATTGCATATGAATGTGACGGAATGCTATTGTGATGTAAGAAATGATGGAGGTAGTTTTTTTTTTTTTTTATATAATATTATCCCTTGTATTCATTTTTCCAAATTATCCCCTCCCCCCGATGACAGGCAATCCCATACATTTTACATGTGTTACAATATAACCTAGATACAATATATGTGTGTAAATACCATTTTCTTGTTGCACATTAATTATTAGCTTCCGAAGGTATAAGTAACCTGGGTAGATAGACAGTAGTGCTAACAATTTACATTCGCTTCCCAGTGTTCCTTCTCTGGGTATAGTTATTTCTGTCCATCATTGATCAACTGGAAGTGAGTTGGATCTTCTTTATGTTGAAGATTTCCACTTCCATCATAATATATCTTCATACAACATTGAAGTGTACAGAGATCTTCTGGTTCTGTTCATTTCACTCAGCATCAGTTGATGTAAGTCTCTCCAAGCCTCTCTTTATTCCTCCTGCTGGTCATTTCTTACAGAGCAATAATATTCCATAACCTTCATATACCACAATTTACCCAACCATTCTCCAATTGATGGGCATCCATTCAACTTCCAGTTTCTAGCTACAACAAAAAGGGCTGCCACAAACATTTTGGCACATACAGGTCCCTTTCCCTTCTTTAGTATTTCCTTGGGATATAATCCCAATAAAAGCAATGCTGGGTCAAAGGGTATGCACAGTTTGATAACTTTTGGGGCATAGTTCCAGATTGCTCTCCAGAATGGTTGGATTCTTTCACAACTCCACCAACAATGCATCAGTGTCCCAGTTTTCCCACATCCCCTCCAACATTCATCATTATTTGTTCCTGTCATCTTAGCCAATCTGACAGGTGTGTAGTGGTATCTCAGAGTTGTCTTAATTTGCATTTCTCTGATCAGTAGTGATTTGGAACACTCTTTCATGTGAGTGGAAATAGTTTCAATTTCATCATCTGAGAATTGTCTGTTCATATCCTTTGACCATTTATCAATTGGAGAATGGTTTGATTTCTTATAAATTAGGGTCAGTTTTCTATATATTTTGGAAATGAGACCTTTATCAGAACCTTTAACTGTAAAAATATTTTCCCAATTTGTTACTTCCCTTCTAATCTTGTTTGCATTAGTATTATTTGTACAGAAACTTTTTAGTTTGATGTCAAAATCTTCTATTTTGTGATCAATAATGATCTCTAGTTCTCCTCTGGTCATAAATTCCTTCCTCCTCCACAGGTCTGAGAGGTAGACTATTCTCTGTTCCTCTAATCTATTTATGATCTCATTCTTTATGCCTAAATCATGGACCCATTTTGATCTTATCTTGGTATATGGTGTTAAGTGTGGATCCATATCTAATTTCTGCCATACTAATTTCCAGTTTTCCCAACAGTTTTTTCCAAATAATGAATTTTTGTCCCTAACGTTGGTATCTTTGGGTTTGTCAAAGATTAGATTGCTATAGATGTACCCTTTTTTGTCCTTTGTATCTAATCTGTTCCACTGATCTACCGGTCTATTTCTTAGCCAGTACCAAATGGTTTTGGTGACTGCTGCTCTATAATATAGCTTTAGATCAGGTACACTTAGACCACCTTCCTCTGAGTTTTTTTTCATTAGTTCCCTTGCAATTCTCGACCTTTTATTCTTCCATATGAATTTTGTTGTTATTTTTTCTAGGTCATTAAAATAGTTTCTTGGGAGTCTGATTGGTATAGAACTAAATAAATAGATTAGTTTGGGGAGTATTGTCGTCTTTATTATATTCGCTCGGCCTATCCAAGAGCACTGAATGTCTTTCCAATTATTTAAATCTGACTTTATTTTTGTGGCAAGTGTTTTGTAATTTTTCTCATATAATTCCTGACTATTCTTTGGTAGATGGATTCCCAAATACTTTATACTCTCCACATTTGTTTGGAATGGAATTTCTCTTTGTATCTCTTGCTGTTGCATTTTGTTGGTGATATATAAAAATGCTGAGGATTTATGTGGATTTATTTTGTATCCTGCCACTTTGCTAAAATTCTGAATTATTTCTAATAGCTTTTTAGCAGAGTCTTTGGGGTTCTCTAAGTATACCATCATGTCATCTGCAAAGAGTGATAGTTTGATTTCCTCATTTCCTACTCTAATTCCTTGATGGAGGTAGTTTAGAAAAGCTGGGAAGACTTATGTAAAATGTTCAGAGTGAAGTGAGAAATAAAAGTTTATAGAATAAGAACAATACTGTCAAGTCAAGTCAACAAGCCTTTATTAAGCACCGTGTTCCAGGGGCTATGCTAAGTGCTGAGAATACAAATATAAGTAGCAAGAAAAATAGATCCCTGACCTCTAGAAACTTACATTCTAATGAGAGACAGAGTATAATAGAGAAAGAAACTTGGAGAGTCAGGAGCAGAGCTGGTGTAGGAGGGAAGAAGTTTCCTCACTGACCAAGCCATTCCTCAAAGGAGGAGTTCAACTATCAGAGCAGACTAGCTCAGGGGCAGAAGAACCTTCCAGGGTGAGAAGCTGGGGAGCAGGGTAGAGAAGGAAACCTGGCTTTATTTTTAAACATTGTAAAATGTTTATATTATAAGAAAAAATAATTTTGAAAGACGACTTAATGTCTCTGATCAACCCCATGATCAACCATGACTCCAGTCACTCAGTTAATGTACCCCCTCTCCTGGCAAAATGGGTCTGGATGAATTCAGGATACAAATATTTTTGGACATGGCCAATATAGGAATTGGTTTTGCTTTTGACTGTGAGTATTTGTCACAAGAGTTTTCTTTTTCTTTTTTCAGTGGAGAGGGGATAGGCTGGGAAATGGAAGAAAGAGAAAATAAATGCTTGTTAATGGAAAACAAATGTGTAATTATTTTTAAAAAATAAATAAAGTGGCTGTTTGCTTCCCAGATTTTCCCATCTCTTTTGAGGCCCCTGCTTTTAGTCAGCAGCCATAATGAAACTATGTAATCCCTCAAGACCATATTCGATATGGCCACATGGGCTAAACTCATCCACATGGTTGACTGCATCATCCCCCCAATCTTTCAGCCTAATGTCTTTGGCAGATTTCATAAACACAGAATATAGACCTTCATCCAAGTCATTGAGAAACACTTTGACAAGGTTCTCACACTCCTTTTTTTAGGCTAATGGCCCTAGGATCATAGCCACAAAATCTGAGCAAAGATCTCTTTACCAGCCTTCCTCATCCCCAGCTCATCCCAGGCTGGGAACCAAGAATATAATTCCCCTCCTAAGATACCATCTTTTTAAAAATAATTAGGTTTTTATTGACATCTTTTGTTTTTACATTAGTTAGAACACAGTTGCAGGATATAAAATAAACCCACATAAATCATCAGCATTTATATATATATATAATATTATATTACTATATATTATATAATATATAATACAATATATATTATATAATATATAATTATTATAAATTATAATATTATATATAATATATATATTACTGACAAAGTCTAACGGCAAGAGATAGAAAGAGAAATTCCATTTAAAATCACTGTAGATAAAATAAAATATTTGGGGTCTACCTGCCAAGACAAACCCAAGAACTATATGAACACAATTACAAAACAACTCTCACACAAATAAAGTCAGATCTAAACAATTGGAAAAATATCAATCGCTCATGGGTAGGCTGAGCTAATATAATAAAAATGACAATTCTGCTTAAATCGGTTTACTTGTTCAGTGACATACCAATCAAACTGCCAAAAAGTTATTTCATAGAATGAGAAAAATAATAACAAAATTCATCTGGAAGAAGAAAAGGTCAAGAATATCAAGGGAATTAACAAAAAAATTACAAATGAAGGTGGCCTAGTTGTACCAAACCTAAAACTATATTATAAAACAGCAGTCATCAAAACCATCTGGTACTGGCTAAGAAATAGAGTAATCAGTCAGTGGAATAGATTAGGTCACATGACACAATAATCAAGGCCTATAAGTAATCTAGTATTTGATAAGCCCTCAAATTCCAGCTTCTGGAATGAGAACTCATTATTTGACAAAAATTGCTGGAAAAACTGGAAAATAATGTCAGAAACTCAGCAAAGACCTATATCTCACACCCCATACCAAAATAAGGTCAAAATGGGTACATGATTTGGACATAAAGGATGATACCATAAACAAATTAGGACAGTAAGAGATAATTTACCTATTAGATCTTTGGAGAAGGGAGGAATTTATGACCAACAAAAAACTAGAGAACATTATGAAAGGCAAAATGGACAATGTTCATTACATTAAATTTAAAAGTTTTTGCACAAACAAAACCAACAGAAACAAGATTAAAAGGGAAGCTGGGAAAAATCTTTATAGCCAGTATTTCTGATAAAGTTCTCATTTCTAAAATATATAAAGAACTGTGTCAAATTTATAAGAATACAAGTCATTCCCCAATTGATAAATGGTCAAAGGATATGAATAGGTAATTTTCAGATGATGAAATTAAAGCCATTTAAAATCATATGAAAAAAATGCTCCAAATTATTATTGATTACAGAAATGCAAATTAAAACAACTCCACTAATGCATTTTGGTGGAGTTGTGAAATGATCCAACCATTCTTGAGAGCAATTTGGAATTATACCCAAAGGGCTATAAAACTATGTATATCCTTTGACCCAGAAGTACCTTTACTTGGCCTGTATCTCAAGGAAATCATAAAGGAGGGGAAAGATCCACATATGCAGCTTTTTTTTGTGGTAGCAAAGAATCAGAAAATGAGTAGATGCCCATCAATTGGGGAATGGTTCAACAAATTTTGGTACGTGAAGATAATTGAATATTATTGTTCTATTAAAAAAAATATGAACACTTTTAGAAAGGCCTGGAAAGATTTACATGAACTGGCTGAGTCACCCAGGAATACTTTGTACACAATAACAGCAAGATTGTATGTTAATCAAATATGAAAGACTTGGTTCTTCTCAGTGGTTCTGTGATCCAAAGCAATCCCAATGGACTTTGGACAAAAAAATGCCATTTGTATTAAGAAAAAGTACTATGGAGACTAACTGTAAATCAACACATTCTATGCTCACTTTTTTTCTGTTTTTTTTTTTTTTAATCTCTCCCATGGTTTTTCCCTTTTGCTCTGATTTTTCTCTCCCAACATGATTCATAAAGCAACGTGTATTAAAATTAAATTAAATAAATAAATATATTTTTATTGAGATCTTTTGTTTACATCACTTAGAGTTTTCCTTCCTGGAGGCATCCCTTGTAACAAAGAAAGTTTTTTTTTTTTCTTTTTTGGGGGGGAGGTGTGGGAAAATCTAGTATTTATTTATTTTTTATAATAGCTTTTTATTTTTCAAAATACACACAAATATAATTTTCAACATTCACCCTTGTAAAACCTTGTGTTCCAATTTTTTTCCTCTCCTCTCCTCTTCCTCCTCCCCAAGATAGCAAGCAATCTGATATAGGTTAAACATGTGTGATTCTTCTAAATATATTTCCATACTTATCATGCTAAACAAGAAAAATCTGATCAAAAAGGAGAAAAAGATGAGAAAGAAAAAACAAGCAAACAACGACAAAAATAGTGAAAATACTATGTTGTGATCCACATTCAGTCCCCATAGTGCTCTCTTTGATAGCTCTCACAATCACAGATCTATTGGAATTGGCTTGAAACAGATCATTGTTGAAAATAGCCACGTCCATCAGAATTGATCATCACATAGTCTTGTTAATGCTGTGTACAATGTTCTTTTGGTTCTACTTACTTCACTTAGCATCAGTTCATGTCAGTCTCTTTGGGCCTCTCTGAAATCATTTCTTGTTTATTGTATTTTTGTCTTATCGTTTCTTACAGAACAATAATATTCCATAACATTCATATACTATAACTTATTCAGCCATTCTCCAATTGATGGGCATCTACTCACTTTCTAGCTCCTTGCCACTCGAAAGAGGGCTGCACAAACATTTTTGCACAGGTGGGTCCTTTTCCCTTTTTATGATCTCTTTGGGATATAAGCCCAGTAGAGACACTGCTAGATCAAGAGGTATGTATGGCTAACCCATTGGGCATAGTTCCAAATTGCTCTCCAGAATGGTTGTATTCTTTCACAATTCCACCAGCAATGTATCAGTGTCCCTGTTTTCCCACATCTCCTCCAACATGCATCATCATCTTTTTCTGTCACCTTAGCCAATCTGAGATGTATGTAATGGAAACCTCAGAGTTCTTATTTTGCATTTCTCTGATCAATAACGATTTAGAGCAAAGAAAGTTTTTTAAGAAAAAGAACAGGGGATGTAGTGGGGGAGGAGTAAATAATTTTTTGAAAAACTTATTTAGGACACAAAGTTTTGTAAAGGTGAAATAAAAAGCTTTAATATGTGTGTGTGTGTGTGTGTGTGTGTGTGTGTGTGTGTGTGTCCATGGTCAGATTTGAACTCAGGTTTTCCTGACTTCGGGCCTGGTGCCCTATGCACTGTCCCATCTTGCAGAAGGGTATTTTTAACCTGGACAGGTTTTTTAACCTAAAACCAATAGAATTCCATAGATAGATTTTCAGAGTGTGAATTTGGATAGAGGGGGGGAAATTACATTTTAATTTCAATATAATTGCTTTCCTCTGTAGCCTTATGCATCTTATTTAGTGTATTTCATGATACTGTTTTGAAAAGGGGTACACAGGAATCCCCTAATTGCCAAAGGGCTCTTTGAAATAGACAAAGTGGAGAGCCCCTGACATAAGGTCTTTGCGTGGGTATCCCAGTTCCTAGAAACGCTTTCTGTATGCAGATGCTGCAGCAGCATCATTGGTTCCACAGGAAACCTGGGATGGATAGCAGGTTGCTAATTTGACAAATCTTTTCCATCTTGACTGGGATCCAAGGACACTTCATGGGTTTCTGTAACAAGACAGCAGAGAAATGTCTTTCTTCTTCTTTTGATTGGTTGACCTCTTAAAAACTCTTGAGAGTATAGGAATAAATGGACTATTCCTTAGAATAATCAGGAGTATATATTTAAGACCTTCAGTAAGCATAATATGCAATAGAAATAAACTGCAACCTTTCCCAGTAAGATCAGGAGTGAAACAAGGTTGCCCACTATCACCATTACTATTCAGTATAGTACTAGAAATGCTAGCCTCAGCAATAAGAGCCGAGAAAGAGATTCAAGGAATTAGAGTAGGAAATGAGGAAATTAAACTATCACTTTTTGCAGATGACATGATGGTATACTTAGAGAACCCCAAAGGCTCTGCTAAAAAGCTACTAGAAATAATTCAAAATTTCAGCAAAGTGGCAGGATACAAAATAAATCCACATAAATCCTTGGCATTTTTATATATCACTAACAAAATGCAACAGCAAGAGATACAAAGAGAAATTCCATTCCAAACAAATGTTGAGAGTATAAAGTATTTGGGAATCCATCTACCAAAGAAAAGTCAGGAATTATATGAGAAAAATTACGAAACACTTGCCACAAAAATAAAGTCAGATTTAAATAACTGGAAAGACATTCAGTGCTCTTGGATAGGCCGAGCGAATATAATTAAGATGACAATACTCCCCAAACTAATCTATTTATTTAGTGCTATACCAATCAGACTCCCAAGAAGCTATTTCAATGACCTAGAAAAAATAACAACAAAATTCATATGGAAGAATAAAAGGTTGAGAATTGCAAGGGAACTAATGAAAAAAAACTCAGAGGAAGGTGGTCTAAGTGTACCTGATCTAAAGCTATATTATAGAGCAGCAGTCACCAAAACCATTTGGTACTGGCTAAGAAATAGACCGGTAGATCAGTGGAACAGATTAGATACAAAGGACAAAAAAGGGTACATCTATAGCAATCTAATCTTTGACAAACCCAAAGATTCCAACATTAGGGATAAAAATTCATTATTCGGAAAAAACTGTTGGGAAAACTGGAAATTAGTATGGCAGAAATTAGATATGGATCCACACTTAACACCATATACCAAGATAAAATCAAAATGGGTCCATGATTTAGGCATAAAGAGGGAGATGATAAATAGATTAGAGGAACAGAGGATAATCTACCTCTCAGACCTGTGGAGGAGGAAGGAATTTATGACCAGAGGAGAACTAGAGATCATTATTGATCACAAAATAGAAGATTTTGATTACATCAAACTAAAAAGTTTCTGTACAAATAATACTAATGCAAACAAGATTAGAAGGGAAGTAACAAATTGGGAAAATATTTTTAAAAACAAAGGTTCTGACAAAGGTCTCATTTCCAAAATATATAGAGAACTGACCCTAATTTATAAGAAATCAAACCATTCTCCAATTGATAAATGGTCAAAGGATATGAACAGACAATTCTCAGAGGAAGAAATTGAAACTATTTCCACTCACATGAAAGAGTGTTCCAAATCACTACTGATCAGAGAAATGCAAATTAAGACAACTCTGAGATACCACTACACACCTGTCAGATTGGCTAAGATGACAGGAACAAATAATGATGAATGTTGGAGGGGATGTGGGGAAACTGGGACACTAATACATTGCTGGTGGAGTTGTGAATGGATCCAGCCATTCTGGAGAGCAATCTGAAATTATGCCCAAAAAGTTATCAAACTGTGCATACCCTTTGACCCAGCAGCGCTACTACTGGGCTTATATCCCAAAGAAATACTAAAGAGCGGAAAGAGACAAATATGTGCCAAAATGTTTGTGGCAGCTCTTTTTGTTGTAGCTAGAAACTGGAAGATGAATGGATGTCCATCAGTTGGAGAATGGTTGGGTAAATTATGGTATATGAAGGTTATGGAATATTATTGCTCTGTAAGAAATGACCAGCAGGAGGAATACAGAGAGGCTTGGAGAGACTTAAATCAACTGATGCTGAGTGAAATGAGCAGAACCAGAAGATCACTATACACTTCAACAACAATACTGTATGAGGATGTATTCTGATGGAAGTGGAAATCTTCAACATAAAGAAAAACCAACTCACTTCCAGTTGATCAATGATGGACAGAGGTAGCTACACCCAGAGAAGAAACACTGGGAAGTGAATGTAAATTGTTAGCACTAATATCTGTCTGCCCAGGTTGCATGTACCTTCGGAATCTAAAGTTTATTGTGCAACAAGAAAAAGATATTCACACACATGTATTGTATCTAGACTATATTGTAACACATGTAAAATGTATGGGATTGCCTGTCATCGGGGGGAGGGAATAAAGGGAGGGGGGGATAATTTGGAAAAATGAATACAAGGGATAATATTATAAAAAAAATATATATATATATAATAAAAATTATTAATTAAAAAAAAAAGGAAAAGAAAAAAAAAAAAAAGATTGGTTGACCTCTAATTATTCCTTATGGGGCTCTTTGAGAACGAAAGACTGACAGCCACCACCATAGAATATTAGCTAGCATTTCTACAGAACTTTGAGCATTGTAAAGCCCTTTGCATAAGCCAATTCATTTTACAATAATTGTGGAGTACCAGCATTATCCCCATTTAACAGGTAGTGAAACTGAGGTCTAGTAACTTGCCTATGAGTAGTAAGGGTCAGAACAGCTGAACTGACTCCAAAGCCATGACACAGGATCCCTCCTGCCTCCACTGTCCCCTGTGGATTAGACTGCATTTTAAATTTGTTTTTTATCATGAAATAATATATTCTTTGTGATAAGCTGGAGAATGAAGATGCACACCTCTAGCTCTGTGGCCGTCTCCTCCAGGAGGGAGGAGAGCACTCAGGATCTGTTCCTGGCTTAGCATAGGTCAGCCTCCTTTCCCATCCATGCAGGAAATGTGGGATTTTCAGTTCTCTGGAATTTGTCCTTTCTCCTGGCCAGCTTCTGTGGTCAATCACTGTCCCTCCAAGCCACAACTGTTTGGTTAAGGACTCAGGGGATGGAGCTTCCCAAGCAATGGGCTTCCTGCCTCTTTCCATGAGTCTCCTTGGTGCAGCTCTCTGGGGTTACAGCATTGCTATCTGCAGGGTTGGTTCTAAAGCCCTGACCTTGGGCCTAGTTGGTGGACCCAACTATCTCTGCGCCAAAAACCCAACTAAACCCAGCGCCAAGAAATGGACCTCGCTCAAAGGGTTCGTATGCTCGGGCTAACAGGGTACTGGTGTCTGCAGAGGCCAGCGGCTCCTCCTCTGTCCCTGTCCTTGCAACCTGTACATTAGGTCTGCATCTCCTGTCACTTTCACAATCCAATCAATTGCTGGGGATGCAGCCAGTTAGAGACTGTCCTGTTCTTGGCATCTCTGGGGGAACACGATTAATCATCAACAAGTATTTATTGAGCACTTACCAGGCACAATGTTAAGTGTAGAGGATATTTTCCCCCCAAATTTATTTTATTTGAAAAAACAGAGTAAGCAAAAAGAAAAATAGAAAAACAATGTAAAATAGAGAAAATTATCATGTGCTCAGCAGAACATCAAAGAGGATTCAAAATATATGACAACAAATACCAATTTAAGAAAAATATATATACATGTATATAAGTATATTATATATGTATATATATATATATATATTGGTAGAAGAGATTATATTATGAGTGTCAATCTTTTCTTTACTTCCTTGTAAATTGTTCTTTGGTTCTTAGCAGTATACGTTATTTATTTTACTCTTTTTTTTCTCCTTTCCTTCCCCTCCCTCAAATAGGCTATAATTAAGAATGAATTAATGTATATAATTTATATAAACATATGTAGATATATAGATGCACATACACACATAGAGACACATATCTCCCTTTCATCCTCCCCACCCCCAAGCAAGTTACAGTTAAAAAAAGATATATTTATATAGATATATGCAGATATATACATACATACATACCCCACTTACATACATGTTATTCCTATTCCAACTGACTCTTTCATTAAATTCTGCTTCATAACTTGCCTTGCTATTACTTATTCTCCCCCTACCAGAGGATCCTCCCTTGTCTTCTTCCCTCACCCATTGCTTCCCCATTTGTCCATCCCTCCCCTCTACTATACCCTTCATGGTATATATGTAGTGTGGCCTATTGAATTCATTCTCAATGTTTTCAGAACTATGAACCCTCCTCTATCCTCTAATGCTTTTGTGTCTATTCTTCCTCTGTACCTCATTTGCATAACATAATTACTGTTTTTACCTTTACTCTGCCAATCTTTCTTTTGAGCTTACCCTAGTATTGATGTAAATCTTAAACTTAAAGTATACATTTCCCATGTATAAAAAGCATAAACAATCTGTCCATGTTTAAACAGTTCAAACATGTTGAGTTCTTAAAATTGCTCTTTGATATTGGCTCTTTTATGTTAAATTTTCTGTTAAATTCAGGTTTGGTTGATAGAAAATCCTGAAAATTTTCAAGTTCGTTGAATGCCTGTGTTTTCTCATTGGAAATTATAGATAATTTTGCTAAATTTGATATTTTTGGCTCCAATTCTTTTTGCTTGTCTATAGATATGATTCCAAGACCTATGGTCTTTTATTGTAGCTGCTAATAAGTCTTGTACAATTCTAATTGTAGCTTCGGCATATTTAATTTGTTTTATTCTTGTTTGTTTGAAAATTTGCTCTTTGATCTTGGGGTTTGGGAACTTGGCAATAATATTCCTGTGTTTTCCACAAAGGATCTCTTTGAGGTGGTGATCGGTGGATTTTTTTTTTTCTGTTTCTACTTTCCTCTCATGTTCTGTCACTCCAAGACAATATTCTTAGATTATTTCCTGCATTATTGTGTCAAGGTTCTCTTTGTTCACAACTTTCTGGCAGTGCAATTTTAATATTTTCTCTTCTTGATCTGTTCTCCAGATGTATTGTTTTGTTTTTTTTTTTTTTAAATAAGATGTTTCACAATTTTTTGTAATGGGCCAGAATTCTAGAGAAATGTTCTTTAAACAAGGATTCTTATAAGTTGTTAACTCAATGGAATTGATAAGACAACGATTATCTAGTTTAGCATGTAAGTTCTCTAGTTCAGTATGACTGATTTAATTTTACAACAATAGTTCCCTAGTAATATAATGATCGGCTTATACTCAGTATGATGAATGGATTTAGTTGTAATAGAGTATTTAAGGTCAGAGTCAGACCTTAGAGGACAGACTCAGAAGACAGCATTCCATCTTCATCAGCCTCGTGGTGGCTGGCCTACTATCCTGCATTTCTTATACTGAGACCAAGGCCCCGTCCGAAGGCCTCCAGAAAGCTAACCAGAACATTACATTTCCAGGCAAGGAGACAGACTGTGAAGGAGAAAATAAAGAATTTGGACTTTATCACAGCTATTCTCGTGGTGATTTTTCTGCTGAAACGAAGGCTGGTACAAAGACCTCCAGAAAGCTAACCAGGACATGACAATTTTTCACATTTTGTTCTATTTTCTCATTCTTTATAATTTGTTTTTTATTTCTTGGTCTTGCTGGCTTCCCCTTGCCTTTTTTTTTTTTTTTTTTTTTTTTTTTTGCTATTTGCTGAGGCAATTGGGATTAAATGACTTGCCCAGGGTTACACAGTTAGGAAGTGTTAAGTATCTGAGACCAGAATTGAACTCAGATCCTCCTGACTCCAGGGCTGGTGCTCTCTCCACTTTGCCACCTAGCTGCCCCTCGATTTTAATTTTCAGAGTTATTTTCATCTTTGAGACTCTGTACCTTCTTTTCTAATTGATTAACTTTTTTTCATAATCTTGTTTTTCTTGGATGTTTTTTTTTCCTTCAGTTTTTCCTCAATGTCACTCATTTGATTTTTAAATTCTTTTTTGAGTTCTATAAATTATCTCTGGGCAGGGAGCTATTTCACATTATTCTTTGGAGTAGAAGCTTTTTTTTTTCTCTAAATGTCCTACTCTGAAGATGAATCTGTCTTCCCTGTTCCCATAATTTGTTTCAATTGTAGGATTCTTTCTTCTTTGCTAGTTCATTTTTTTTTTAGTAAGAGGTATTAGTGTAAGGACCTCTAATTGTGGGTGGGAGGATGGTATTTCAAGCTTCCCTTCTGCTCTCCTCTCTGACCTGAACCCCAAGCCAAGAACTCCACCCTTCTGCAAGTGCCCATAGCCTGAAGTGCCCCTGCCCCCTTGCTTCTGCTCCTTCTAGGCTAGGGCCTTGTCTCAGCAGTACAACTGAGCCTGAGTTCCCCAATAAACCAAGGTTCTCTCTGTCTTCACAGACTCAACCCCCCCCTTCTCAAACAGTCCGGAAGTGAAAGTCTCTGTGGTTCCTGCTGAGGCTCTAGCTGTCCTCAGATAGCTCGAGGGATCCCCAATTGTTTCCTGGAGCCTGGAGGTGTTGCACTTCAGGCAGGTTAATCCCGCCTGGGGTCTTTCTTCAGATCTCTTGGGTTGTATCTGAAGTACCCCAGTTCTACTCTAAGTCTTCTTGGTTTTTGACCAGTTTGCCCAGATGTACAAATTTGTTCTCTTTGTGGGAAAATTGGGAGAGCTTGAAATTTACCAACCTACTCCACTATCTTCCCAGAATCCTCCAAGGTTGAGGATTTTTTTTTAAACCCACCACCAATGCTTGTTTTCAAGGAGCTAACATTCTAAAAATGTAGTATTAGGTGGCACAGTGGCCCATACTTGGAGTCAGGAAGATCTGAGTTAAAATCCAGCCTCAAACAGTAGCTGTGTGACATTGGGGAAGTCACTTACCTCTATCTGCTTCCATTTCTTCAGTTTCAAAATGAGGAAGGTTATAATAGCAACTGCTTCACAGGGTTATTGTGAAGATCAAAGGAGATAGTTGTAAAATGCTTAGCACAGTGCCTGGCACACAGCAGGCATTTTAATAAGTGTTTGTTCCCTTCTTTCCTCTTTCCCCCATCTAAATAGATATAACCAAAACACTGAATATGTAGATAAATTCACTTTGTCAACTAAGTGGAGTTTAGATAGATTGGAGAGGGAAGAAGTTTGAGGTAAGAAGTCCAGTTAGAAAGAAGCCTCTTAATTTGGAACTCAGAGGAAGGAAAGAAGGAAGGAAGGAAGGAAGGAAGGAAGGAAGGAAGGAAGGAAGGAAGGAAGGAAGGAAGGAAGGAAGCAAGAAAGATAGAGAAAAAAGAAAGGAAGGAAGGAAGAGAAAAAGAAAGAAAGAAAGAAAGAAAGAAAGAAAGAAAGAAAGAAAGAAAGAAAGAAAGAAAGAAAGAAAGAAAGAAAGAAAGAAAGAAAGAAAGAAAGAAAGAAAGAAAGAAAGAAAGAAAGAAAGAAAGAAAGAAAGAAAGAAAAAAAGAAAAGAGAGAGATTCTTCTTATGCTGGTCCAGTAGAGAGGTGGTAAGAGTTTAAAGTAGTGGCTATGTGTGGAAGAGGGAAGAACTGGACAGAATGAGAGGGATGTTGCATATGAGGGGCGGTGGGTGTACCAGAGCTGTGGTGGGGAGGAGGCAGTTGGTGGAAGCTGTGGTGTGGGGCTGTTCTGGCAGCAGAGGCTTGGGGGGAGGTTGTGGTTTGTGGGAGAGCCATTATCTTTCACCTGGGGACCCACGGTGTTTGTGGGAGCCCTTGTGGTTGATGTTGGACGTGGTGCAGGCCAGATCCCTGTGTGTGATGGAGCCACCCTGTGTCGCGTGCAGGTGGGACGATTGGACTTCTGGCAGTTTGGGTAGCTATGGTGCATGTGACATCCGTGGTATGGGGGAGAGCCTGGAGATGGGGGAGGCGAAGTGGCGCCGGGCTGTGGTCTGAGGTTGTAGAATATTTGGGAGAGCTGGAAGGGAGGGGTGAGCCGTGAAGCTGGTGTGGTAAATGTGGATGTATGGGGGAGAGGGGTGAGCCGTGGAGGGGCATGGCAAATGTGTGCTACACACGATGATGAGGGTGGGGTGCAGGAGTGGCGATGGGGGAGGGAAGTGCAGAATCACAGACTCAGGTTTGGAAGAAAGCTTGAAGCCCTCTAGTTCAACTTGAACAAGAATTCCTTCTACACAATAACCAAGAGTTAGTCTCAACCTCTGTAAAAGACTTCCATAAAAGTTATTTTTTTAACTTTTTATAACTAATTATCAGAAATCTTTTCTTTCCATTAAGCCTATATATGTTTTAATGTAATGTCCACTTATCTCTCTGAATTCTGCCCTCTAGGGCCAAGCATAACAAACGGGCTCAGCAGAAAGGAGACTAGATCTTGAATCAGGAAGATCTGAGTTCAAATCCAGCCCCAGTTACTTACTGTGGAATCCTGAGTAAATCATTTAGATGGTCTCCAGAACCTTATTGTCCGGACTGAGGCAGAGGGGAGCAGGGAGTGAAATACCCAGAGAAGCTCAAGAGGAACTCCAAGGAGAAGTAGAGCAGCCGGGGGCTCTGGGACTGGAGGAGTGGGGAGGAGGTACCAGAGAAGCAGCAGCTGCAGTGCATAGATCAGAGACTCCGGAGCTCAGGACTAACTAGGTGGAGTGCCAAGGAATCCGTGCGTTTGCCTTGCTCAGAAATGCACCAGCTACAGCCCCACAAGGATGGAAGTGGCTGCTGGCAACAAATAGCTCAAGTTTCACCCCCAGGTTTGAGGTAAGGTCCCATAGTCCACTCAAACTCTTGTCAATTCCCTGTGCCCTCAATCTTAGGGCTCGTTCTCCCCTCACCTTTACTTCCTTCTTTAGTACATTGAGTGGCCCCTCTTTTGCCCACCTGAAGGGAAGGGGCAATGGGGAGTGCCTTGGAAAGCTGTACATTTCCCAGGACTCCTTTTATATCTGGCCTTAGGAGAACAGTTTTCTTGTGGCCAATCAGTAGCTATTGTTTTATTATGTTTTTATGTTTTGTTCTCTCATCACATACTATTTTTTTGCCTATCATTTCCATGAATTGTTGAGGGGCAGCTAGGTGGCGCAGTGGATAGAGCACCAGCCCTGAATTCAGGAGGACTAGAGTTCAAATCGGATCTTAGAGAACAGGACTCGGTAAAAAAAAAAAAAAATCTGATTTCTTAATTTCAGCAAATACTGATTAACCCCTTGTACTAGGTGCTGGAAAAACAAAACCAAAAGTAAGCAAATCACAGAAGGCAGCCGGAGGGTCTGGCACCAGGGCCAGTGCTGCTCCACAGATCCAGAGCTTGTCTCCCCAGCTTGATTGAGACTAGAAATGCGGTGGCTGTCGGAATCCTTGGAGGGTCTGTTTGGGACTAGTGGCACTGGGAGGGTCTGAGGAGAGAGGGCAGATACCCTAGTGCCAGGCTCTCGGTCCTGAGCGCCCTTCTGAACGAGAAAGTTTACTCCTCTCCCCCTGGAGTCCTGGGTAAAGCTTCTTTCTTCAGGGCCTCCTTCCTGTGGCCACTAGGGCTGCCCCTCACTCCCTATCCCAGGAGAACAGCTCACTCTCCCATCCTGGCAGTGACGTCTCCCCAGGCTCCAGATCACGACCTACAAGCTTGCCTAGGGGACTTCCCCAGAGAACTCTTCCCTCTCAGGGAGGCTGCCTTCCCAAGGCTGAGAAAATCGATTTGGGGAAATCAGGAAGATGAACTCCTATTCAAGGGATGTGACGGCAAAGGGGGGGCGCCCCCGCCCTGTGAATGACACTTCTGATAATGCTTTAAAATTTACTCTATAGATACCCCTTAATCTGAGCCTCACCATGAATTAGGGGCTAAAATTATCTTAGTTTTTTAATAGGAAACTGAGACCGAGGTTTACGTGACTTGCCCACAACTATCAGGGGAAATCAAAGCTAGCTTTGCTGACTTCAGCTCCAGCACCTTCTGCCCTTCCCCTGCGTGAGAACTCTCGGCGTTAGACCCTGGCCCTGTGAGGTCACTGCAGGGACCTTAGATTATTGCTTCTGTGACATCCTCAAGCCTGGAAAGTCCCTGAGCCCAGAGAATGCTCACTCATCCCCACCCGGGCCACCCACCCAGAGACCACACCAGGACACCTGGGCCGCCCAGTCGTAGTACAGTTTTATTTTTTTCACAACAGAGAAATACAAAGAGCATAGGGCTTTTAATTTTTTTCATTAGTTTTTTTTCCCCACATTTTGCTTTTTAAAAAAATTTACTTTTTAACATAATGCAAACTTTCCCTTCTGAGGTCCCACCTCGACGGCCCTGCAACGCCAGGTCCCGAAAGTGGACAAAAGAATCAAACATCTGGAACCGCTTTTCTTTCTTAGTAAGGGAACTAGATCTAAATTCGGTGGCCTGGAGGTTCCATAGACAAAAGAAAAAGGGGGTGTTAACAGGAGTGTCAGAGCGTATTTACAGGGTATTAACATGCTGACAAAAAGGCTACAATACTGAGTATCATACAACATCAAAGAGCCAGAAACAAGGGAAAAGAACCCAGTGAAAAATACGTGGAACCAAAAGGGCATCAAACAGCTGGTCAAACAATGACATTGTTAAGGCTTAAAAAGTGTATAAAAATAACACAGTTAATATTCAGAACGGAACTTAAAAGATACAGAAGATATAGATGAGTTTTTTGTCTAGGTTTTTTTTTTTTCCTTTCTGGTGAGGGGGTTGTTGGGGCTCCTCCGGGCTCTGTACATGGATCCTATATACATGGGGAGACACGAATGGCTTTCAGATCAGGGTGGGGGTGCTGGGGCTGGCCACCGGCCCTCTGACCGGCTGCTTTCCTCAGTGGCCCTCCACCCCCGAGGGACCCTGCAGGGATGGAGGTGGGGGATGGGGTGGAGGGGCTCTCTGGCCTGGGCCTCTGCACAGGGTGATAAGTGCCATCGTTATCAGTGGGGGGTGAGGAGGTGACCTAGACTTCTTCTCTCGCTCGCCTTAGGCTGTGTTGGGGCAGGTACCAAGCGTCCAAGGCCCCGGAGCCACCCAAGCTCCCCCTCCCCCAGGCCCAGTCCTTCCCTCCCCCGGTTCCCGACAGCCTGAGGCCCTCACAGCTGTCCTGTCAAAGCCTCCTGGGTTAGAGGGACTTGAGGGGTCCCGAGGCCTGGATTTCTTCAGGGCCTGTGGGGGGACCCAGAAGCTGGGGGGAAAGTCCGCTCCCCATTTTGCAGCAGGGCCACCGGCCACGTGATCGCTGAGCTTTCAGGGACCTGACTCGGCCTGGCTGTCCACGCCTTCCCTGACCTCAGCCCAGCGTGGAAGACACAAAATCCTCTCCCAGGGTGGGTTCTGCTCCCCAGCCCGGGGTGGGGGATGGACACAGCTCGGGAAGGTGGTCTCGGGGGTCCCCAACACAGGAGAGGAAATGTGAGTGGGCGGCCGGAGATCAGGGAGGACCCAGGTCCGCTCCGCCCGCCCCCTCTCCCTCCGCGGCCAGGTCCCAGAGCAGACAGGAATGTCAGGAGAGGTAGAGGAATATTCTCATCCTAGCCAGCACTGGAGGTAGACTGGGGCACTCACGACTCGAGTCACAGGGCCCAAGGGGGCAGGGACCCGGGGAGCACCATTGTCAGAGCAAGGAGAGGCCAGGAGGGGGGCGGGGCGTTTCCACCGGGGCCCTCGAGCTTCCGCACCCGGGGAGGCTCACGGCCCTCCCGCCCTCCCCTTCTGGACGTTACTCCCTAGGACGGGGAGGGCCCACAGCGCCTCTCACTCATGGACCTGCGCCTCCGCGGGAAGCCTCTCTGGGTGGGGGCCGCGGAGGCCTGCGCTAGGGACTGCGGCCCACCCAGCACGGGGAAGGCCGGGCCTAGCCGAGCCCGGGAGGAGGTGAGTCTGGGGATCTGCGCCGCGGGCTGTCCGGCCCCTCCCCCCGCTCCGGGCTTCTCCCGCTAAGCCTCCTGCAGCTCTGGGCTCAGCCTCCGAGTCCGCCGGTGCCCGTCATTCCCACGCGGTCTCGGAGACCCGCTGGCCCCTCCTTCCCCTCCGCCCGGCGCGCCCGCAGGTGAGAGGCCCCACCCTGCGGCTCTCCGTGTCCGTCTGTCCAATTTTCCTTTTGATTTTTCCATTTTAGCAGCACCAACTTCTTGGCCAATAAATATTTTTGTTGTTATTTTTTAAAAGGAAGTAGAAAGAAAAGAAAACAAACGAAAAACCAACCCAATAAAGGGGGGGAGGGGCGAACTAAAGACAACCCAACAGAGAGAGGTTCAAAGTGCTCTGAAATCGTCTTTGGATGTCACCGAACTGTCCGAGTCCCCCCGGCCACTGCCGCCGGCCGGCCGGCCTCCGGCCTGGGGACGCTTCCAAGCCCCGGCAGTGACTGAAGTGAACGGGAGCTCCAGGGGCGGGGGCGGCGGCGGACAGCGGCCCTCGGGGCGGCGCGGAGCGGAGAGCGGCGTGGCCGGGGCGGGGCTGGGCGGGGGGAGGGTCCGAGCGCTTTCCTTTCTGTGCCCCTGCCTGCGGAGGCTGGGGGAGGGGCACGCAGAGGGAGGGGCCTAGCTTCAGATGAGCGAGATCCGCACGGGGATGCCGGGAGACTCCGTCCTTTGGGGTGAATGGTGGGTGACCAGATGTTCCACCACAGTGTGTTTGGACATGTGCTTCATCAAGTATGTCTCCTGCAGGGGGGGAGAGGCCGGGGCGGGGGGAGGGGATGGTCAGGGGCCGTCCTTCCTTCCCGGGGGGCCGGCCCGGGGTGTGCGGGGCGCCACCCTGTGGCCATCTGGAGAACCGCACCTTCCCGGGCACCCAGGCCCGGGGCAATTTTCACCCGACGACTGGGGAGCAGAAGGCTGAGGAGGCGCTCCCTCGGGTTTTGGCCGCCACCCGTTGGTTTTGTGTTTCCCTGGGCAGAGCCCCATCTGCCCTGACCCGGTTCCGGCTCTCCACCCCGCAGCCTGCTGGCTTCGTGCCCCGCCCCCCCTCTCCCCACGACCCGCGGCTCTGGGGGCGCACCTCGGCCCTCCCCTCCCGCTGGGGGCAGCTCTAGGGATGCACCTCGTGCCCCGCCCCCTCCTCCCGGGGACTGCTCGGGAGCTCCTGAGCCCCTCCCCCACGACCCGGGCACTCACCGAGGTGTAGGCACGCCCACACATGCTGCAGCAGTAGGCCTTGGCGTGTTTGATGGCGTGGGCGGAGAGGTGGATCTGCAGGGAGGCCGAGTCCGAGTAGGCCCGGTAACAGTTCGGACACTTGTACGGCTTGTCTTTATTGTGCTGTCGCTGGTGAGACTGGGGAGAGGAGGGGGGAAGGCGGAGTGACAAAAGGCCCCCCCAGTCCCCCCCCAGCCTCCGCCCCAGTGCCCCCCGGCCTCCCTCTCCCGGACCGAGGGCCGACCACTGACCTGGAGGTTGGAGAGCTGGGTAAAAGCCTTTTCACAGCCGGGATGTGGGCACTTGTAGGGTCTGTCTCCAGTGTGAATTCTGCAAAGTCCCAGGGCAGGGAGTGAGGCACGGGAGGGCAGGCTGCGCCTCAGACACACACACACAGACACACTCACACACACTCACACTCAGACACACTCACATACACTCAGTCACATTCACACACACTCAGACACACTCACACTCAGTCACACACACACTCACATACACTCAGTGACACACTCACAGACACTCAGTCACACTCACACAGACACATACACTCAGTCACACTCACATACACTCAGTCACACTCACACAGACACTCACATACACTCAGTCACACTCACATACACTCAGTCACATTCACACTCATACACTCAGACTCACACATACACTCAGTCACACTCACACACAGACACACTCACATACACTCAGTCACACTCACATACACTCAGTCACACTCACACACACTCAGACACACTCACACTCAGTCACACACACTCAGACACAGACACACTCACATACACTCAGTCACACACTCACATACACCCAGTCACACTCACACACAGACACACTCACATACACTCAGTGACACACTCACACTCAGTCACACTCACACACAGACACACTCACATACACTCATACTCTCAGACACACACTCAGTCACACTTACACACAGACACACTCACACTCAGACACACTCACATACACTCAGTCACATTCACACACTCAGTCACACTTACACACAAACACACTCACATACACTCAGTCACACTCACATACACTCAGTCACATTCACACACACTCAGACACACTCACACTCAGTCACACACACAGACACACTCACACTCAGTCACACACACAGACACACTCACATACACTCAGTCACACTCACACACAGACACACTCACATACACTCAGACACTCAGTCACACTCACACACTCAGTCACACACATAGACACACTCATACACTCAGTCACACTCACACACAGACACATTCACATACACTCAGACACACACACACTCACATACACTCATACTCTCAGACACACTCATACTCAGACACACACTCACATACACTCACACTCAGACACACTCACACACAGACACACTCACATACACTCAAACACACACTCAGACACACACACACACACTCACAGTCACTCAGACACACTCACATACACTCAGACACTCACTCAGTCACACACATAGACACACTCATACACTCAGTCACATTCACACACAGACACATTCACATACACTCAGACACACACACACTCACATACACTCATACTCTCAGACACACACTCAGACATACTCAGACACACACATATTCAGACACACACTCACTCACATACACTCAAACACACACTCAGACACACACACTTACACACACTCACAGTCACTCACACACTCACATTCAGACACACACACACTCAGACACACACACTTACACTCACACTCACTCAGACACACACTCAGTCACAGACACCACCCGTCCACGCCCTCATCCTCTATCAACAGAATCTTCCGATCTGTCTCCCTGCCCCCCAAACTCTTTCGGGTCTGCTAAAGCCCACCTCTCATATCCTTCCCTTGCCCCAAACTGCCCACGGCTCCGCACGCCCTAGAGGATGAAGCCCTAACTCCCCATCTGCCTTTGGGGTGTCCACAGCATGGCTCCACGAAGCTCTCTGCCCCGGGCTGGCTCCCCCTCCCAAACACTTCTCTCCCATACAGCCCCTCTCTGCTCACCCGGCTCCACAAAGGCTCTGGCTGGAGCGCAGGCCCGCGTGGGTGCCCCTCAGTGGTTAGAGTAACTTAATCAGGAAGGGGACACCTGGCCCGAGAGGCAGCAGACCCCGGAGCTACTCCTGCTGAGCTTGCCCAGATCCCTTCTGCTCTCCGAGCCTCAGTTTCCCCTCCTGCCACTGACAGGGCTGGACCAGGGGCAGGAGCCACAGCCAGACCTTAGGCAGTGTGAGCTGGTCGGGAGACTCAGGCAGCTTGAGCCCGTCCCACTGCCCGGCCCTGCCCTGGGGCACCAGCCACAAGGGAGGCTGCCATGGTTATAGGGCTCGGCCTGAAAGCTGAGAAGAGCTGAGTTCAAATCCAGCCTCAGATACTTACTCATAGTTTGACTGCGGGCAAATCATTTGGCCTCTGCCTCCATATCCCTATCGGTAACGGGGGGTAACTAGAGCATGCGCCTCCCGAGGTTGTTCAGATGAGATATTTGTAAAGTGCTTAGCAGAGTTCTCCCACATTGCGAGCACAGTATAATGTTAGCTGTCATTACTGGGGAGCCTTGATTCCCTCACTCCCCCACCCGGGCAGCGAGCCTCGCTCTGGCTCCTGGGACGGAGGACAACTGGGTGGGGCAGGGGCTCTGGGCCGGGCTCTCAGACCAGCCCACCTGCCGGGGCCTGGGAGGCAGCCAGGACTAGGAAGAAGAGGCCGGATCCCAGCCTGAGGCGGGGAGGCTGTTGGGGAAGGCGCACTGGGAGTGGAGGCGGGAGCAATCTGACTTCTACTGGGAGAGGGCCGGGGCCTGTGATTTCATCAACATAGAACTTTCCTGAGCCAGCAACTCCCGCTGCCAGTGCAGGTCCGCACCCTGTGCCCGGCAGCCCTGGAGAGCTGCCTCTGCTGGGGAGTCCTGTCTAATCCCATCTCCCCGGCCTCCATTTCTCGTCTCGAGAATGGAGCAAGGCCACGGGCACCGCCTTGAGGGGCAGAGGTGGGGCTCAGACCAGGCGGCCCTATCAGCTCCTGGGACAAGGGAATCCCCTCCTCTGGGCTCTGGGGCCTTGTCCAGTAGGAGACCAAAGAGCCTTCGGGTTCCTTCCTAAGCCTCGGACCACTGTCCAGGGGGCCACCAAAGCCGCCATGGGCTGCTCCTCCCGAGCCACACGTCCGGGCCCTCTCTTTGCCCGGGTCCCTCGGTCTCCCTCCTTCTCTTTCTGTCTGTCTGTCCTCCCTGGGCCCAAGATGTGACAGGCGCAGTCTTCCCTCGCCCCCAGGCAGGCCCTGCAGTTCGGGGAAGGAGCCTGTGTGTCATCCTGGCGGGGCACAGCCGCCATCCCTTCAGGCTGCCCGCCCCAGGCCCAGCGGGAGCCGTGGACCGGCTCTGACATCCCCTGAGGAATGACCAATGGTCTGGCTCCCTGGAGCGGGGTTAGGGATGGTTACTGGGGTCCCCATCCTGGAGCTGGAGAAGGCCGAAGTCCAGCCCTCCTCATTATCGCAGAGACTGTCCAGCATGTAGATGGCTGGTGGCCGGGCCACGATTTCAGCCTGCACTCAGAGCTGGATGTCTGGCCCGGTCAAGCCTGGCTGAGCACCAGACCCCCTTGGCTGCCTCCCACCCCCCAGAGGCCCCTCCTCCCCACCTTGGCCGCCGCCTCTCACCTGGTGTGCTGCTGGAGGTGGGAGAGCTGGCGGAAGGATTTCTCACAGTAGGAGCAGTGATAGGGCTTGACACCCAGGTGGATGCGCAGGTGTTGGGCCAGGTAGGAGGCATTGGCAAAGGACTTGGAGCAGTGCGGGCACTTGTGCGGCTTGGCCTCTGTGTGCGACTTGGAGTGGATCTGCATCTCGGACTTGGTGAAGAAGGTCAAGGGGCAGACCTTACACCTGGGGAGCACAGGAAGAAGCCTCATGCCCAGGAGCCCCCCAGGAGTCTGCCCCTCCCTATCCGGCCATGACCCATGACCCTGCCCCCCCCATCTCTGGGCATTTTCTGTGGCTGCCCCCAGAGGCCCAGGCTCTCTCTGCATCCCCCTGGGGCTTTCTCTCCAGCTTTTCCTGCACTGGTTCATCCTGATGAGGGAGACGCAGGGAGCAGGGGCTGGTCCGTGCCTTTTTTTGTAATTCTGATGCTAAACATAGTACCTGGAGTGTAGTTGGTGCTTAATAAATGCTTACCGATGGCCTGAGAGAAGATAGGCCCACATTTGGAGGAAAGGTGGGAGAAGGAGTTCTCCTCAGGGAGAACCAGGGTTCTCTGCGCTAGATGCTGCCTCACACCTGAGAAGGCCTCAGGCCTCAAACCTGGAAGCCCAGGAGCTTCAAATAAGGAGGCTTCTCCCTGCAGGGAGGGCCAGAGGCACCACAACTTCCCTCCTCCACAAAGACACCCTCCTACCTCTCTGGACTGATCCACCAAGCCAGACTAAGTCTCAGGGTTGTGAGGGGCCTCGAAAGCCTCCCCGCCTCCATTCCCCTGACAAGGAAAACTCCCAAATCAGCTCGATGACTGCCAGGGAGGGGGGTCATCCCTAACTCTTCAGGCCGGCTCTGGTTATTTAACGATTTAATTCACCAAGCACTCATGAAACTCTTCTAGCCAGATGTCTTCAGAGAACTTACAGAGCTCAAGCCTAAAATCTGCCTCTCCACAAGCTCTGTTCCTTGCCACCCCACCCCGTGCCCCTGAACGTCAGGCACTCCCCATGTACCCTGCCACAGAGAACCGAGGCCAGTGAGTCTTTTCTTGCCCCGAATAAGCCCCCCATTTCCTTCTCGCTCACTGTCCGGATATACTCCGGCTTGTGGGTTTCCTAGAACATTCTCTGAAGGGGTCTGGCTGGGACCAGTCCAGAGAAGCCGTCACTTCCCTCCTTTGGCATCATTTGGCTCCCAGCTCCCACCACTCTTCCACCACTGTCCTGGAGCCAGGACCTGTCCTGAAGGGACTACTTCCCTCCTAAGTGCCTCTTTTTCCTGGGCCAGAAGCTGCAGGCCCCAGATCACTTCCCTTAGCATCCAGTGTGGTCAGAGTATCCCCTCCACTCACATGCCTGCCCCCTCATCCTCCTGGCTGGCATCCAGAGGGTGCCAGAACCCAGCCCTGTCTCCTCTCCGGCCACTGTCACTGACCCGCCATTCAGAGCCCCAGGACTCCTTTCTACTAATGTTGTTCACATCCTCCAGGACCTGAACCCAGCCTGAGCCTCCCACCCCATTCTGGCTTCACCTGCCTCCTGTCCAGTCCTGACCTCTCTCTTAAGCCAAGCCCTCAGTGGCTTCTGAGGGTCCCTGCAGGTCTTGACTTCCCCTGGCCTTAGCCCAGCATACTCAGGAAGTTTCGAGCTGGGCTTATTTCTCTTCCAAAGCCTGTATGACGAGTTCTGCCAGGGTGCCCCCATGTTCAACCCAGGGCACACCTCCCTAGCAGCTCTCTCACCCTACAACTCCTGAAGGAGTGCTCTAAGCATACCTCCCTCCTCCATTCCCCAAGTTCCCATGCTGCTAGGACGGGCAGGTATAGTATACTGTAACACCTAGCATAGGTGGTGTAGTAGAGCCAGTGCTAGTTCTGGAGTCAGGAAGACCTGAATGCAAATCCTGCCTCAGACACTTGATGGCTGCTCTGTCTGCTTCAGTTTTCTCATCTATAAAATAGATCTAATAGTAGCATCTGTCTCCAAGGGCTGCAGTGAGGATGAGCTGTAAAGTATATGCCACCAGAATATCAATCTGATCATGTCACTCATTTGCTGAAGAAGCTGCAGTGGCTCCCTATTGCCCAGGCAGAGAGGTACAGGTGCTCAGCTTGGAATCAGAGGCCCTGAGTCCAGATGCGAGCTCGGTCACTGGCGACCTCAGAGTTTCTGGGCAAGCGCTTCACCCGTTTCCTCGGGGTGTATCTCATCCTCAGCACTGGCTCTGGGAGCCTGAAAGCCACTGCTTGCCTCTCTCAGGCAGGTCATCCCCCCATGTACTCAGAGATCTGCTGATTCTCTTGAACTCCTCCACCCCGTGTCCTCATGTTGGCTCCTTCCCATGCCAGAAAACGCCCCCGCCCTCCTCAGCTCTGCCTGTATCGGTCCAACTCCAGTGGCCCTTCCTGACCCTCCTCTCCTCCTCTTCAGAGGAGCCACTAGCTGATATCGATGGATGATTAGATGCAGGTGAATAACCCCAGGCTCCGGCAGGCGGGACAGAGCTGTCCGCGGACCTCACCCTTGGAAAGTGGGACAGAACACAGACCTCTCTCACAATGAGAGGGGGTCCAGACCCGGTCCTCAGGAGGACCCCCCCCAAGGGGACCGAGGCCTCCCGAAGGATAGGATCGTTTCAGGAGTCACAGTGGGACACATGCCTCACACCCAGGGAAAGGACAAAGGCCTCCCACAGTGTGGGGGAGGGAGGAGAGCTTTGCTCTAAGGTCATTCCACACTGAAGTGACCCAAGTCTGGGAACATCGAGGTGACTGCCCATCCGCAGAGTTCTCTTGGGATGACTGGAGGAAGGCTAAGTCACCTTCTTCCCAGAGCCCCAGGAGCCAGGATTCAGCTGGCCGGCTCAGTCCCAGACTCCCTGCTGCCGTCTGCCCAAGTGGCCTGGCTGTTCAAGGCCCCAGTGACAGCTTCTTCCCCAGGAAAGGGACAAGCTCGACCCATTCCCAGAAATGGGAGGCAGGGCAGGGCCAGCGGCCCAGAGTGACAGGACTGGGGCTCCATATCCCAGGGCCAGGGCAGGGGGGGGTGCAAGCATGCAGCTCAGTTCCCACCTGTACGTCTTCCCCTCTTTGGCAGTCTCTCCTGAGGCCAGGATGGGGTACGGCACCACGAGGACAGGGGGTCCAGAGGGATTTTCTGCCTTGATCTTCTTGCGGCCCCGCTCTGTTTTGGGGGCTCCCAGCAGGCTGTGGCCCTGAATTGTCTTGATGGAGTCCAGGATGGGGGGGCTGGTAATCCCTGAGATGAGGGTAGGGGAGGAGGCTATGAGGCGGCTCTGGCTGGTGGAGGTGGGTGTCGAGGGGGTGCTGGTCCCTGTGCCGGCACTGGACTCCGAGGTGCTGACTGCGGGGGCCCTGGAGGACAGCCCCAGACCTGAGAGGAGAGAGAGGGGTGCAGCTCAGATGTCAGCTATCTGGATTCCAGAACTCGGCCCCTCCCGAGCTTCTCCCTTACCTGTGACAGTACTGGTGGCGGGCCGGGCATGCAGGGCCACATCAGGCTGGGGCACAGCCTGCGGGTGTAGTCCCGGCACCTGCTGCAGTTTCGGCAATGACATGATGGACTGACTGCTTTCAGCTGGGGATGGAGGGACCAGCAGGGGCTGCTGGGAGGAGACTGAGGTGGGTGGCAGGTGTGGGGGCCGGATCTTCTCTGCCATCAGTTGTTCCTTGATCTTGTTGATCAATACCAAGTTGTCCAGCTGAAAAGGGGAGACAGAGGATGAAAGAGCTGAAAGGGATTGCTCCGGAGTCCAGCCCCAGCTGGCTACTGCCTCCGTGTCCTACTTTCCCGGTCCCAGCCCTGACCTGTCAGGACCACCAAGGATTGTCCTAAATCCCCTCTTGTCCCCCATCTCCTCAATGGCCCCTGGTAGAGAATCCTGCCCTGCCAGTCCCCGCTCCTTCGGTCCAGCAGCAAGGCGGCCATACGTTCCCACCGAGGCCATGGTCGGGGTTCTGTCTGCACTATCTTTCAGCCTAGGCCCACAGCCCTGGCCCCAAGGTAAGCCCCTGCTCCTGATAGGCCACAGCCAATGCCCCAGACTGTCCAGGTAAGTGCAAAACTGCCTTGGGCGGGGGTGAGGGTGGGGGTCAGAGGAGGAGAAAAGCTCTTTCTTACCTGGCTGGGCATGGTGGGAGGAGGGGGCCAGAAGTAGGGGTTGTTAAAACGAGGTTCGGCCATCCTGCAAGAAGAGAGTGACTGTTAAAAGAAAAGGACCCTCCCCGCCAGTCCAGGGTTACACTTAATCACTGACCCCCCACCCTGTTCCCTGGGGGAAGCCTGGCACACAGGACAACGGATCTCCAACTGCCTTGACAGGGAGGGAGCTCCTCTCAGAGGGTCTACTGCCAGAACAGGAGCCAGGAGCATGGTGGGACAGCTCGAGGGGCATTTTTCAATCTCAGTGTGAGCCTTCAGCGTAAGACAGATGCCCAGGCGCTCCTGACCTCGTCTCTGCCCCCCAAGAACGCCCACTGTGCCATCTCCATGCTAGAGAACTGGCATTCTGAGATATCTAGCCTCCCCCCTCCCCAAATAATCCTCTAGGACCAAGGTCACTATCAGCCATCTGTCCCCAGAGAAACTCCGGGCCTTTGCTGTCTCCTGCCTGGAGAACAGGAATGTTCCCTGCACAGGACTGACCCCAAGGCCAGCGGGAGCTGCCTGGGACCCCTCTTCACACATGGGACAGAACTGTTAAGTGCTTGGAATGACTCCAAGAATGACCATGTCACACACTGTTTAAAGATGGCCATTTACAAAGTCACCTTCAGGGCTCAGCCCTCATCTGTCTCAGGTAAGATCTAGATAAGACTGTCCCTCTCTTCCCCCCCCTCCAAAAGCCCCACGGAGCCAGGCCTGGGCTTGGCCTTAGGCCTGTAATAGTCAGCACTTGCCTCCTCTCAGGGATCAAGCCCTTTGGCTTCTGCCCCCAGGAACCTGACCAACAGGATGGCCAAGTTCAAGCATGAATCCTCTGCCAGGGTGGCTCTGGGCCCCCAGCCTGAGCCCCAATGACGCCTCCCCCTGCTTCAGCTGCTCGGCCCTGGGGGTGGGCGGGAAGAGCTTACGTCTGGCTGGAGCCTGAGCAGGGAAAGGGAGTTATGAGGACCCTCCTGGCCTCATGGAGCTTTTGGTGCTGGGCAGAGGGGACGCCCACCCACAGTATGAGGCAAGATGTGACAGAGGAACCGTGGGCTCCTGAGTGCCAGGCCTGGACGGGGCTCAGAGCACAGGACACTGGAATGTGCAAGGGCCAGAGGATGCTGGAACACACAAGAGTCCAAAACAAGGGAGCAGAATATGTTAGAGTAAAAGTGTTGGAAGGCAGAAAGTTAGGAGCTGAAAGGGGTGGGGAGCACGTTCTATTAGAACTGCAGGGGGTCTTCCTTAAAGATCTCCTGCCTGACCCTCTCACTGGACAGAGGAGGAGACTGGGGCTCCGGGAGGCCTGTGGGCTTCTCCCAAGGAGGCAGCGGGCTCAGAGTCCAGGGTGGTTCCCCCCAAGGGCGCCACACAGCAGGCTCCGCACCCCCTGCTCAGGGCTGGCTCTCGCCCAAGGCTTTCTCACGGGCTCTCCAGGAGGATTTTTAAAATAAAAGCCCAACTGAAAGGTAAGCGAGGGATGGCAGAGCTCACCAAGTGCCTTCTGCTGCACCCCAGACTGTGTGGGCAGAGTGACGATGCCAGGGAGCAGCCAGCAGGCCGGCTGAGAGATGAGGTACAGACACAGGCAGGGTAGTTCAGGAGGAGAGCCTCAGGCGGGGAGGAGCCCCAAGCAGGGAGGAACCCCAGGCCAGGAGCCCTGAAAGCAGACCCAGCAGGCAAGTGCTGCCAGGAGGAGCCCCCAGGCTGGGAGGAACCCCAGGCAGGGAGGAGCCCTGAAAGCAGACCGAACAAGCAAGGTGCTCCCAGGAGGAGCTCTGGTCAGGAAGAGTCCTAGGCTGGTAGGAACCCTAAGACCAGGCCCAGCAGGAAAGGTGCCCCCTGGGGGAGGAGCACCAGGCTGGGAGGAGCCCTGAGACCAGACCCAGCTCTCCTGATATCTCTTGTGACCTTAGGAATGACCTGGAATGTTATAAAAAAATTACTCATGCACATATACTGTTAAAAAAATGTATAATTATGAAATTAATTAAAAAAAAAAAAAAGGAATGACCTGGAGTGGGATAGCTGGCCTAACCTCCCACCATCACAGCAAGGCCAGGTTTGGAACTCAGGCCTTAAAACTTCCCACAAGTCCCTTCTCCTCTCTGGGCCTCAGTTTCCCCAGCTGTTAAGTGGGGATAGGAATCACACCTGTTTTGCTTATCTGTGCAGAGTGTCAGAGGTAAGACAGAATGGTTTTGGAATCGGGCAGGTAGGAAGCTGGAAGGAGGAAAGCCAGCTTTCCAAGCTGGGCCTCCCACTCTGGGACTGCCCCTCAGTGACCCAGTCAGTGGAGGCTCCACGGGGGAGCCCCTCCCCTTCCCAGTGAGAGGAAGCCCTGATGTTCTGGGCCAGAGCCGCCTCCTCTCAGCCTGAGCCTGGCAGGAATTGGGCACACCGTTGGGTGCTGGGTGTCTGGGACCCAGAAGCAGGAAACAGAACATAAGAAATTGTGGGGATCAGAGGAGCACTAGGACTCAGCCCAGGGGGGCAGCTGGCTACAGCATGGCAGAGGAGGACCCTGGTAGGCCATGAGAAACCCCATATTTCATAACCGAGTCCACGTGCCAGACAGAAAATGGAGGTGAGCAGCGGAGGGCTGCGCCAGGGCTGAGAGATCACCCAGAGCTTTGGCAGAGGCCATAGGTCACCAAGGAAAACCAGGGGCAGCCCCAGGGAAGCTGGGGGGCGGGGTGTGGCGCTCTGCCTTTCCTCCCCTCCTTCATCTCCCTGACTTCCCGCTACTTCCAATCATGTTCAAGCTGTGTCATTAGCCACACGCTGCAGGTGGTCGATAAACGTCCACCGAACGGAGCCCTTGGGAAGCAACAGAGGTCCTCTCTCCCTCTAGATCCTTCCCGAGCACCCAAAACGGTTCCTGGCACCCAGTAGGCACATAATAAATTCTCACAGAATAAATCAAGGAATGTATATTCAGCACCTCCTATGTGCCAGGCTATGCATACACGGGCTCCATGCAGCAAGAGAGGGCCCCGGCCTTGAGGAGCTGACACTAAGGCAGACTTCCTGGGGGGACACTGGCACCCTCCCACTCACCCTCCATGTGGAGGCAGGGCCCTCCAGAATCCCCCAAGGCTCAATACCCCTTCCCACCCTGAGTCCTGAAGTGCCAGAGCAGAAGGACATTTGGAAGACCCAACATTGGCTCCGGACTCCAGGCTGCCGCAGACTATCCAGGGGACCTTGGGTAAGACTTGGGACCCCAGTTTGGGTGGCTAGATGGTGTTTCTCAGCCCTAGACCAGGAATCTAACAAACCAACAAATAAGACAAAACCCCTAAAACCCTGAGGCCCAGAGAAGTCAAACATAGTGTCTATGGGCACAGAGCCAGTAAAATTCGAACCCAGGTCTCGAGGGGTCAGTGTTCTTCCACCACCACCCTTCTCTATTTTCCCAATAGTCCCATGGGCCCCTGGTCATCCCTCTCCTTTGGGCTCCCCGACAGTCCCCGCTTCTGTCCCAGGCAGCCCAGGACTGCCCTCCCCAACCATCTATCACCTGTGGGAGTCTAGGTCTCAGTCTCCTCAGCTATGAAACAGAGGGGGTCAAACGAGGTGGTCTTTGAGCCCCCTGTCAAGTGGGAGAGACCATCTCCAACCAGATGTGGGCTTTACCCCTGCAGGACTCAGAAGGCCAGTGTGGGGGGACAAGGGGATAAAGCATGTCGGGATAGGAGCCAGCTTCGGCCGCTGGAGCTCCGAGGGGGCTTCCTGTGCAGCTGGGGCTCTGGGCTGGGAGGCAGCTCGGGTTCCTCCCCAGGCTTATTCCGGCCTCTGCACCTTCAAGGCCTGGTTTTTCTGGTCACCTTCACGTCCCACCATAAGACCCCATGTGAGACAGGCTGCCTACTGGGTGGGGAACCCTTCTTCCTTGGAGGGGGTCGCTCGGCGGGTTGGGGATAGCGGGATGTTTCTGCAGAGCCCAAATTATAGGCTTGGAAGTCATTTTATAAAGAGCAATGGGAACACCTTCAGTGAGGTGCCTGAGGTCACCAGGAGGGGTCTGTGGCAGAGAAGAGCCTCCAGAATTCTGTGGATCCTTTCTGGGTCAGCTGGGCGGGAGTTACTGGTCTGACAGTATCTTTACAAGATCCTTCTTCCCTGCCCCAACCCCCTTCCTGCTCTTCTCACAGCACCACAGATTGCATCGGGAACAGCAAGGAGGAAGAAGGTCTGGCATCCCAAGGTGGGGCCAGAGAAGTCCAAGGTGCAAATAAAAGAGAAATTCAGCTTCCTAGGCCCTGGCTTTCCTCTCCAGAATTCAGCAGGAAGCAAACGCTACAAAATCCATGCCTTTAAGCCCCAGACTTCCCTTTTCTCAGGGGGAACCCCTTGGCCATTGACCACATTGAGGCTATCCCCAGGAAGTCTCAGGGCTATATCACACAGGTCCAGCAGTACTGGCCAGAGGAGAGACAGAATGTTCAGAGAGGGAAAGGAAGCTGCTGCTATAAACCCACTGACGGTAAGGGAGGAGAGAGAAAAACTATTAAAATCAGGCATGAGCACTGCAGTTACTATGGGTACCACACAGCTGTAGAGCCCACTGCCAGAACTGGTGTGTCTAACAAAGATCATGATCTGCTGAGTAACAGTTCCACTACGCTCAGTACCCTCTCATCCTTTTTGGAAAGGCTTTTATCCAAAACAGAAAAAGTTTGTGCTCCTATAACTATGAAAGTTAGAATCATGAAATAGCATGTCAACTCCTGGAGAAGGGACCTGAAAACACAGACTATCAAAGTTCCTGAAGAAGTGGTCTTAGAACCTAGAATTTCAGAGCTGGGAGGGCCCTTAGAACACAGGATGTCAGAGCTGGGAGGGCCCTTAGAACCCAGGAGATCAGAGCTGGGAGGGCCCTTAGAACCCAGGAGGTCAGAGCTGGGAGGGCCCTTAGAACATAGGATGTCAGAGCTGGGAGGGCCCTTAGAACCCAGGAGATCAGAGCTGGGAGGGCCCTTAGAACATAGGATGTCAGAGCTGGGAGGGCCCTTAGAACCCAGGAGGTCAGAGCTGGGAAGGCCCTTAGAACCCAGGATGTCAGAGCTGGGAGGGCCCTTAGAACCCAGGATGTCAGAAGTGGGAGGGCTTTAGAACCCAAGAGGTCAGAGCTGGGAGGGCTTTAGAACCCAAGAGGTCAGAGCTGGGAGGGCCCTTAGAACACAGCATATCAGAGCTGGAAGGACCCTTAGAACCCAGGATGTCAGAAGTGGGAGGGCTTTAGAACCCAAGAGGTCAGAGCTGGGAGGGCTTTAGAACCCAAGAGGTCAGAGCTGGGAGGGCCCTTAGAACACAGGATGTCAGAACTGGGAGGGCCCTTAGAACCCAGAAGGTCAGAGCTGGGAGGACCCTTAGAACCCAGGATGTCAGAAGTGGGAGGGTCCTTAGAACACAGCATGTAGAGCTAGGAGGGCCCTTAGAACCTAGAATTTGGAGCAAGGAGTTCAGAATTGGAAGAGACCTTAGAAGTAATCCAGCTCAACTTCCTCATTTTACAAACTCCGCAGAAGGGCCAATGTTCCCCAGACACCCCTTTATTCTCTCCCTTGAAGCACCAGGCACCAGGGATCTCTGCCTAAGCCTCCTACAAGCCTTGCCAATAGCTGACAGAGACCCAGTAGCAGAGTCAGGGTTCCCACCCTGTGTGGCCTTGGCTATGTGCTATGCCTTCTGTGAGCCTTGGTTTCCCCCTCTGTGAAGGGAAGGGTGTGGTCTAGATGTCAACTTCTTAAAACTGGTCTTGTAGCTGCCTATGGAGGGTCACAAAATGGGTGAATGTCTGACTGTACATCCATTTTATGCATGCCCATATACCCAGGTCCCATAAGGATTCTGTGGGTGAAAAGGGGTCACGCCATGTAGGGGCCCTTCCCGCTCCAGGCCTGGGGTCCAGTCCCCTTTTGGAGACCTCAGTCCCCATCCCTGGTGGGCTGAGCCATGGGAATCTGATCAGAACCTCCAATTTGCTAAAACGCCCGCGGTCCAGAAGTGCCCAGCCGGGATTTCCGCTTGTTCCCCATGTCTCTCTGACTGTGAAAGACCAGAGGGATGACCGAGAGCAGGCTGGCCCCAAACCCAGGGCAGCCCAAGAGCAGCCCTTCTCTGATCCCTCCTGTGGCCTTCTGGGGCTACAACCCACACTAAGCTTAGCTAGGGAAATGCCAAGGGCGCTGACTAGGGCCAAGCCTGGCCTGGTTCCTTCTCTCCCCTGAGCTCGTGGCCATCTCTGACTCCTGAACCTGACCATGTACTTTCCAAGTGATTGTACCTGCTTCAAAGGCCTCTCCCAGGGCCTGTCCCATAGCTCACAGCAGTCTAGGCTAAGGCTGCAGACACCCGGCACCAAGGCAAGAAGACCTTGGTCCAAATGCTGGCCAGAGCAAGAGAGCCAGCAAATAGACGCCGTGCCGGTTGACTGAGGGCCAGTGTCTGAATGGACAGACTGGGAGCCCCACGAGGGCAGGGCTGGCTTCGCTTTTTCTCCTGTCTCGGGCATCTAGCCCACAAGCTTGCATGTTAATAATGTTCACAGATTGAGAGGCCTTGGGAGGGGAGGTCCTGGGCACAGGTGGGGACACACTTGTGTTGACTGATGGTGGTGTCCTGACAGAGGAGGCCCGGTCCAGTTTTGAAGGACCCAGAGTTGAATCCTGGCTCTGCCATGGGCACACGCAGCAGAGACCCAGCCCAGGGATCAGGAGGCTCTGTGTCCAAGCACCCCTGCCTCACAAAACAGGGATGAGTTGCCCTGGTGCAGGAAGGTCCCTCTTGGGAGCTCCTCCTAATGCTGAAGTCCCAGGCTCCTTTTCCATCTGGCTCTCATTCCCCCTCTGACAACGGACTTCACCCCTTCCAGGCCCTGGCCATGCAATAATTCAACAAATAGCCATCAAGCAAGATCAAGAGCCCAAGGCCCTGCCTTTGTCCTGGGTCTGGGGGCAGAGGATGACACAGACACAGGTAAGTATAGTACAAAGTCAGATGGAATGGGAGCAGAAGAAGGACACAGTAAGCGCCTAATCAAAGCCTGCTGCCGGTCGCTGGGTAGGACGTGCTGGGTGGGAGAGAGCCTTTTCTGCTGGGGACCAGGGAAAGTTTCGCGAAGTGGGGACGCCAGAGCTGGGCCTTGAAGGGGGAGATGAGGGTGGAGCACGTTCCAGAGACAATGCCAGCACTCAGATGGAAAAGACAAGAAGTGACGTGTCCATCGGCTTTAAGGACAGCTTTGCAAAGCAGTCTACAGACTTCCTCTCTGAGGTCAAACAAAACTGCAAGGTGGACTACTAGAGGCTGTATTATCCCCATTTAACAGATAACTGAATCTGGGGCTATCAAGAATGACAAAGAAACGGGGTGTGAGCCTAGCTCTCTCTTGGCCCGTCTCAGAAGATCCAAAGGTCCAGATAGGCGCAAGGAGATGAAGGAAGGCTTTCAATGACAGGCTGAGGAGTGTAGCCTGTATCCCAGAGGTAGGTGGGATCCATTGAAGGCATTTGAGCAGGGGAGCAAGGGGCTCAGATCTGTGCATCAGGGAACTGGTCTGGGCAGCTGTGTGGAGAATGCCTTGGCGTGGTGTTGGGGGGGGCAGAGGCCCTGGCTGGAGGCTACTGCAAGGGGACAGGGGAGAAGCTGTGAGGGAGCCCAAGGAGAAGCTACCTGAGGGCAGAGAAAGGGAGGCTGCCTGGCGGGGCATCCACAAGCTGTGGAAGGGGCAGTCTGGGAAGTGCTGGGGGACGTCTTTGGGGCTGGGGAGGGACCTCTACGGCCGCCCATGGTGTCCAACCCCCTCATGGGGCCTAGAAAGGGCTTCTTGCCTCCAAGGGCGGCCTTAGCCGCTAGGCCGAGCTGCCGCCTCACCCACCGTCTGGGGATGTCGTCCACGGAAGCCGGGAGCTGACAGGAGGTCAGGGAGATGAATTATGTCTGGGCCGCCTGGGAAGCGGGCTCGCCCAGAGACGAGGCTGGGCCGTGGGGCGCAATCACCTCAGAGCAGGCTTGCTGAACCCGGGACAAGGATGGGGACCGAGGCCGAGCTGGTCAGCCAGCGGGGTGGGCGAGGCTTCGGAGAAGGCCGAGGGGGGGGAGGGGCGATGAGAGGGAGGAGGGAGACCTCCGAGTGGAAGGAAAACAAGGGGCAGGGGGCCCGGCCACCCGGACGATGAGGAGATCCCACTCTAGGGATCTACTATGATCTACCAGGCTGGGGAGACGGCGGGGGGGGGGGGCTTCGCACAGGACCCCGGAGGGCGGGGACAGAAGATGGTGCAGAGTGGGGGCGGCGGAAAGAAGCTGGGCCAGAGAGGAGGGGTCTGAGGGGCGGGGCTGGGAACGGAAAGCGGGAGCGCCCGTTCATGCAGAACACTGCACATGGCTAATTACTGCAGCAGAGGTAACGAGCTGTGCGCGTGCGTGCGTGAGCACCGCGGGCACGCGCACCCCTGCCTCCCCCACTGAGCTCCTAGCTGGCGGGCAGGGAGGAAGTCCCCCCTCCAGGAAGAGCGGGAGGACTGCCGCCGCCCCAGACCGGCCGTCCCCCTGCCCCGAGAGGCGTCCCGTCCCGGGGCGAGGCGGCTTCCAACTTGCAGCTCCGCTCTCCCACAAGAAAGGGGAAGATGGCTGCGAAGGGGGCCGGGGACGGAGCGGGGGGCGGGGGCGGGCAGGGGGAGGAGCGAGGCGGGGGCGGGCCCCGGGCCCAGGCTCGGGCGCTCCGACCCCATCGCGGGCCGCAGGCCCCGGGAGCACCGAGGCTTTCGGGATCTCCGGGCGGCCCGCAGCCCGCGCGCCGGGACCACCCAGGGCCGGTTTAAGGGGCTCCCGCTCCGTGCCCGGCGCCAGCTCCTTCCTGGGAAGTGGGCACGTGGCTGTTCCCAAAGCATACACGCAAACACCAAGCAAGTACACACAGGGATGCACACGGACACAAACATGCACACGGAGGAGCAGGCCCACATGCAGAAGAGACGCCCGGACACACAGCACGCGGAGACACGCACGAGGAGGCATGCATACAGACAGACATACCGTGTGTGTGACAGACCCTTTTGCACAGATCTGACCATGTCACTCCTCTGCTCAAACTGGCTCCCTATGACCTACAGAATAAAGTACAAACCCCTTAGCTCGGCATTCAAGGCCCGCCGCAGGCTGGCGGGAGCCTGCCTTTCAGTCTTGTCTCAATGGCCCAGCTGGGCCGGGCGTCCTACGCCCCCAGACAGGGCCTGTGCGGCCCCCGCCTCCGAGGCCTTCCTCACGCTGCTCCCTGTGCCACGGTCCTCCCCGCGGTCCTCCCCCGGGCCGCTGGGAGCCTTCCTGCTGTCCGAGGGCCAGCTCAGGTGAGTCTCCCTGCTGGCCACCCGCTCCTCCTCCCGGAGCTTTCCCCGCCATGACTGCGGGAGCCCGGGCGCGCCACAGAGATAAGTGGTCAGAGTCGGGGAAGAGAATCAGCTTGGCCTGGGGCATGGGGGGAGAGGGCCGGCAGGAGGGGGGTGAGGCTGCGGCTCTCAGGGGGTCCCGGCCGCCCCGGGTCTCAGTGACTGGCGGTGACAGGAAATGCCAAAGAAAGAACCGCTGCCCTCTGGGCCGGGGAAGGCGCAAGGAGCCGTGGGGGACGGGAGGGAAGCAAGGGCGCTAGGAGTGGGAGCTCCGGAGCAAGGGGAGAAAAGCTGCCCGGCAGGAAGAGCCGTCTCCAGGAGCCAGCGGCTAGGGGGAGGACAACGAGCAAAGCACGTGGGGGCCCCCAGAAGAGGGTGAGGGGGTCAGGGGCGAGCGACTTTATCTAAAGACTGCCCTAAGGGGGAGCCGCTGGATGGCAGCTACAAGGGCTGGTTGAAGAAAGCTCCTCTGCCAAGGAGGGAACCTCCGGCCCCTCAGCGCCCGGAGCCCGAAGTCTGGCTGGTAAATGCCAACTGTGGCCAGAAAAGGTGAGGGAGAAGCTGAACACTTACTAGAGAAAGACCCCTAAAAAGGAGCTGGGGGCGGGCGCTGAGCCCTCGAGGAGTAGGAGGAGGAAGGGAAGCTGGAGAAAGGGAGAGGGCACCTCTGAGTGGGAGGGCCAGGGCAGCTGGTCCTGAGGACCCCAAGGGGGCGCCCCATAGGTTCCCAGTGAGGGGCCTCCCAAGCATCAGCTGCCCCAACAAGTCTTCCGCCTGGGTCTCAGGGTCTTGGACGGGCCTGGCTAAGCCAGCCAGAAGCTGTCTGGAGGCCACATGGGCTGAGGTTCCGGCGGCAGTGGGGGCCACGCAGACTGGTGTCTGTGGGCTTCAGAAGGTTTGCTGCCACAGGGCCCTGCCTTCCCAGAGGAACCCGCTCTGTCCTAGAGGGGGAACACTCAGCTGGGAGGCAGGAGCCATGGAAGCCAATTCTGACCTTTTTACTAGAACTTGTACCTGGGGACTCCAAGCCTCAGGTCCCTCATCCATGAAATAGAAATGATAACAGGACTTACCTCACACGGAGGTACATGTTGTGCACACTTTAAAGTGCTAATTTTCCATCATAATTAATAATTAGTATTAATTAATAATAATTACTACAATTACATCAAAGGGACTGTTCTGTTCCCTGACCTCCCTGAGAGATGGAAGGACAGCAGGTTCAATAGCAACCCCACTGGAACTGCTGGGCTGTTTCTGGGAGCCGGGCACAGGCTAAGGCCACTCATGGAGTGGGGAAGAGTGCCCTTCCCTGCCCCAACTCTGGGACAGTCCCAGCATCTTGGAAACCCAGGTCTCCCCCATCCCCTCCACCCGACAAGAGGCTCGAGACCCAGGGACAGCCCCTTTGGAGCAGCCCTGCCACATCCTCCGACCACAGGAACACTGAGGCCCTATAGAAGCAGGCTGAGGAAGAGCAGGGGAGGCACACTGGGGGAGAGGGGACAATGATCACTTTTATACAGCTGCAAGGTGGGGGCATTTTTACTACACAAATCCAACATTGGGACCACATAATTCCACTTCCCATCTGTGTAAGGCTTTTACCATTTTCAAAGAGCATTACTGATATAACCTCCACTGCAGGGCAGGAAGGGCTGACAATTGGGCAAAAACCCTACTTTAAGGATGAGGAAACTGAGGTTACGGGAGATTACCCTCATTCTCCTGTCTGTACCTTGTTTGCACAGAGTTGTGCTGCCTCCCCCTGAGAACGCGAGCTTCTTGAAGTTTTTTAGCTTTTGGGTTTTTGGCTTCCTTTGTCTGCCCAGTGCTCAGATAGGTGATGGACAATGGACTGACTGATGTCCTGGAAGGAGCATTAGCCTCTCAGAGTCAGCAGACAGCTGAGTTCAGATATGGCCTGGGAGCCTGGACCAGGGCTCAACCTTTGACCTCTGTGAATCTCACTTTCTCCATCCATAAATCAGGGGCACAGAGACTAGAGTGTTTAACTGGGATCAGAAGATCAGATGAGGAGATAATGTATGTAAAGCATTTCACAGGCCATAAGGTGTCCCATAAATGCCAGCTATTATTCTTCATTACTGTCATCTTTGATGGCATTGAGGAAGCACAGTGGAGAAAGTATCAGGAGGACCTGATTTCAAATCCCAACGCCGACATTTACTCGTGTGGCTGTGAGACTCTGAGCAAGTTACACACCCTCTCTCAACCTCAGTAAAAGGAAGCATCTAAATCCCAGAACTGTAGTGAGATCACAAGTGCCTTCCAAATCTGAAAGCTCTTCGGAAATGCTATTCTTTATTTATGGAACTCAGTCCTACTAGAATTCTTTTGTATTTAGTGTTAGGTAAGGATAAAGCAACTACCTGAATGAAATGATGATCATTATTCGCCTCATTCTGGATGGAGTCCTGGGATGAGTTACTACCCTGCTATTTATTAGTCTTTTATATTTAATGTTCTGCAGACTGCTTCACATGTGATTATTACAGTGTGATTGTCATTTTTCAGTAGCAAGACCCAGGTCCGCTGCTATTGAGATGGCAACATCATGCTGTATTTTATGGATTCCATCCTGAGCCCAGGGCGAGGGGTCGCAGCACTGTGATTACTATTGCCCCGCCATTCCCACCCACACTTGGTCTCAATGAATTGCTATCTCAAGCTGTGTCATAGAAAGCCCACCTTCACACATCCTTAATTCCTCAGATGGAAGGTCTCCATAATTCTATCAATGTATATCTATCATGGGCTTAACTTATGCTAAGTACTAAGGGATGTCTGCTCTCACAGGGCTTACAGTCCAATAAGCAATTTACAAACACAACACGCAAGAAACCCAGGAGGTTGTATGACCCCTCCATTTTCAACTAAATGCATTCAGTAAGCATTTATAAAGTGTCTACTATGTCATGGGCACAGTACTAGGGTTGGAAAATGGAAAAAAAAAACTCCTGTTCTCAAGGAGCTTCCATTCTATATTGGGAGAGAATTAGAGGTGGATCAATAGCCAGAGACAAAGGACTCTGTAAAGGGGATTGATTTACATCCTAGACTTTAGGAGAATGGAAATTAAAGAGGTAAGAAGAAAGAAATATTGGTATGATTCCACAGGCTTAGATTTTTCAAAGAAAATCAGTTCCAGAGGCAGAAGGCTTCTCAGAACAAAATTCTAGCAAACAGGAACAAATGAGAGCATGGAAGGAAACCTGAAGATGCCCAAATGGCTGGTCCTTCAGGGAATATTTTGACCAGCTCTTATTTTGAATGGATGAATTTTGGAAATAGAAGCAAGGTCAAAGAACACAGAAGAGCATGGACCTGCCAGAATGGCATCAGGAAGGCCAAAAGCCTCAGGGGCTGAGGCAGTAAAGAATTATAAAGAGAGTAGATGCCCTTAGACAAGTTATAATACAATAACAATACATGATATGATACAGTAACAACATTACTGTGTCACAAGAAACAATGAATATGAAGAATTCGGAGAAGCCTGGGAAAACTTAAGAGAACTGATTCAGGTGAATTAAGAAGGACCAAAAAAAAAAATCAAATCCACAATGATTATAGCAATATAAATAAAAAAGGGGGGGGAGGGATCACAGAAGGGAACTGAATGCTACATAATTGTAGTGACCAAGCTGAGCTCTCCTGGAGAAGAAAGGATAAAAGGCATTTCCTGCCTTCTTTGGAAAGTTGAGGGATGACAGTGGATGTGAAATATCACATTTCTCTACAATCTCTTGATACAGTTAGTTGTTAGTTTGGGCTGATTTGTTTATTTTTTTGGTTCTTGGGGGGAGAGGGAAGGCATATATTTAGAAATTATGATGTTGTAAAAAAAATCTTTGTTTTATATGTAGAGGCAAGAAAAATAAGGAAGGCAGAAGGCCCCTGCTTGAGGAAAATGGAGAAAAAGATACCACAGATCTGGGGGGAAGCAAGGTAACTCAATTCCTCTTTTGCTTCGGTTTCGAAAACTACTATATAGCAGTTCAAAGTGTTACTGTGGGAGTACTCTTTGGGACAAAAAAATCTGAAACAAAGTGGGTGATCATCAAAGGATCCCTTGATGTGGAGGCAGAGGGTCTGAGTTCAAATCTCATTTCTGCCACTTACCTGAGCCTTTTAGCAAGTCATTTCACATATTATCTATAAAAAGGATTACATTTCAGTTCTAAAACTGTATCATATGAATATCCAACAAATGGGGAACAGATGAACACACTGAACAGGGAAACAGAGGCTGGACTTGTTCTGATCAGCCAAGGGTTTGTAACTTCAAGTTTTAAGAGTTGCCTGCAGTCCTGAGACACTGAGTGACTGGCCCATAGAGATGTGTGAAAAGCAAGCTCTGGATCTAGTTATTCCTGATGCTAAGATGAGCTCTCTCTCCACTGGCCAGGCTGCCTATTTATGACTATGATGGAATATTACTGCATCATCAGAATGGGCAAGTCTGAGGATTCAGAGCAACATAGAAAGATCTGGGTAAACTGAGGAAGAGCAAAGCAAGACAAACAATATCCAAAATGACTACAATTGTGTAAATTGGAAGAATACTAAAAGGCAGCTGCCCTCTGAGTGACTGTAGAGAACAATCCTGGCCCCAGGGACACATGAGGAAATGTACGGAGTTCCTTTCAGGAGAGGAGGGGGGGGGGCTCAGGGTATAGAATGATGCACACCCCATCAGTCACAGGTGATATGTTAGCAGGTTTTGCTGAATTGTTTGTCTTTGTTACATAGGAGAGTTTCATCAAAGGAAAGGGGTATGCCTAGAAATTACTAGAAATTTTTACTGTAATGTAAAAAATAAAAGGCCGCAATAAAACTTATTTAAAAAAAACTCATATGTGAAGAATAAATACATAGGGGTTTTGGCAGACTGAAAATTTAATACAAGACAAAAAGATGACAAAACAGGCAAAACAGTTAATGAGATAGTGGACTGAGCTAATAGAGAATGTCTCCAATAAAGGAATTGACAGTCCCATTTCTTGGCTTGGGGGAAGGGAAGGGAAACGAATAAGCATTTATTAAACACTCGCTATGTGCCAGGCACCATGCTAAGTGCTTTTTACAAATATTATCTCATTTGATCCACATACCAACTGGAGGAGGCTATTATACAGCCAAGGAAATGGAGGGAAGTACAGGTTAAGTGACAAGCTCAGGGTCACACCATTAAGTGTCTGAGGTCAGATTTGAATTCAGCTCTTCCTGACTCCAGATCTGGCATTGTCTCCCAGCTGGCCTGGTCAGATGGATCACATTTGGAGTTCTGAGGCTCACATTTTGGAACAGAGACTGATAAGGTACAAAGTGTCCAGAGGAAGGCCCCCAGATCCATTCTGCAGGATGGCTGAATGAATCAGGGTTTGAGCCTGGAGAACACTTGAGCCAGACTTTGAGGTCTGATCCTACCTGGGCTTAGCACCTCTTAGTTCTTAGGCAAATCTTATCACTTGTCGGGGAGCTAACTTCCCAAAATACTTGGGACCTGAGGCCACCCTCCACTTGGATGTTCCAACCTTAGAGTCCGGAGTTCAAGCAGTATTTATCCAAGTAGAACTTACTCAAGGCAGCAGAGGTGGAGGGTAATGGACTAATGAAGGCTGGATGGGCTGGGGTCAGGCCTTGTCTCAGGGACTTCCTGCTGCATGACCTTAGCCTACCACTCCAAGCCCCAGGGCCACACTTGGCCTGCAAGTTTCCTATCACTTGCTCTATCTGAACCGGAGGAACAAATGTCCACACCGGGAGTTCCGGAGATAAAGGCAATTACAGGTCTGGACAAATAAGTACCAGGCAGAGCACTGGAGCCAGATCAGATTGGAAAGGCCATAAATGTCAAACATGGAGAGCAAGGAAACACCTAAGGGCTTCCACAAGTCTTCTAGCACCAGCAGGACCTGCAGAATCTATTCCTCTGTGATTCCTTATTACTCAAAAATGAGGAGATCAGAGGCCATCCAGTCCAATCACTTCCTTTTTTAAAGGAAAGGAAGTTCCATCTTTGAGAGGTGAAGTCACTTGTTTAAGGTCACTTGGGATCAGGTAACAGAGACAGGATATGAATCCAGCTCCTCCAGCTCCAAAGCCAGAGCCTTTTTCAGGGAATTCCAAGCAGAGGGAAAAGGGCCTGAGCAAGGCCCCCAGACCAGAGTGGATGTGTCTGACTGAGAGAAAGAGGGAGGAGCGGGGCACTCTCTCCATCCAAACAGAAGCAGGATTAAGGGGCTTTGGACGCAGAAACGGGAACCTTGGACTTTAGGCTGCTGGAGATCTAAACTTGGCCACAGAATGGGCAGCTGCTTTGTCCTCCCCAGAGCCAGCTTACCACCATGAGGCCTTGAGGAAGGAAGATGAAGGAAGTGAGGGCCCTTGAGAGCTCACTTTCGATTCTGAAAAATGACCTCCTTCAAGGCACGTGTTACCAGGCCATTTCAGTCTCAGACATCTGGTGGTTCTCTTCCACAAAATCCTTCTGAACTGTAGACAAGACTCTTATCAGGAATCAAGAGACTGGGACAAAGGAGCCTGGGAAATGATCATTTATCCTACTAGATCCCTAAAGAGCTAGATTCCAAGAGACTACCCCAGGAAAGATTTAGCATAAGAACAAGCAAGGGAGTAGAACAGAGCTACAAGAGAGAAATGAACTGGAAACACCTTCACTAGATGTGGGGCCAGCAACTTAACTGCTCCCATTCTCAGTTTTGTCAACTGAAAACTAGTCATAATAATACTAGTTCTGCTCACCTCACATGTGTATGGTGAAGAAAGTACCTGGTAGACCTCGAATTCCATTGGAGAAGTAGGAGCCCTGGTCTAGAACATCCTGTTTTCCTATTCTCTACCACCTGCCTGTCCTTCTAGACTGGCTCCCCTGAGCCCTCCCAGATCGCCTCATTTGACAATTATTTGCTTCTCCAATTAGACAATAAGCTTTCTGAGGGCAGGCAGGAACCTTGGGATTTTTTTTTGGATCCCCGAAAGCTAGAAAGGCTTCAGCTATGGGTCCTAGCAAAAAATGGTAGAAATGTCATTTGGAAGCCACCCATCCCTGACCAGAGAACCTCATCCACAGGCTGGCTACAGGGGAATGAATTTTCCTGATTTTTGCAGTCCCTGAATGTGTTCCTAGTTACAGGGTTTGCAATCTTACGTAAGGGAAGGGATACCTACAGTAAGTCCTGAAGAACTCTGTTCTCACCTCTACCCAGGGACTTAGCACACAGGACAAGAAAGTATCTGCTGAATCTTCACTGTACAGTAGAAAAAGGGAATGGGCAACAGAACAGGCAAGGCAGAGGCTGGGTCCAGAGGGTTTAGCTTCTTGCTCCCTACTGGCCCGATGGATAGGAATTCTCCCCTGTAATGGCCTCAGAGCCTCCGACCTGCCTTCAGTCAGATTTCCTAGAGCTGTCTGTCCTCCTGGCCTCTACTGGGGAAGGAAAGGCACCTCAGTGTCAGCCATCCCTTCGCCCTCTCCTCACTCTCCCAAACAGACCAGAGCCTCCAAACTCCCAAGTGTGGGATCTAACTCTGCCTGAAAAGAACACAGAACAAAAGTTCCCAATCTAGTCTCATCTCTACTTATAATTCCTGGCTCCCCCGCTAACTGCATTAAGACCTAAGTTCAAGTCCTCCTATGCCAACTATGGGACTCTGGAAAGTCATTTTCCTTCTGAGCCTCAGTTTTTTCAACTGTAAATTGGGCGGGGTAAAACTTTCACTACCAATCTCACCCATGACTGAAGATCCAGCAAAGTAATGTGAAGAATGATGTACGTCAGTGGAGGGTGAGCATGCTACTCCAACTCAAATCTGAACAACTTGGGGAATCACTTCTCCCCAAGCCCAGCTCGTATTGCTTGACCTCTCAGGAACAAGGCTAAACCAATCCTCTCTAAAGGCAGTGGCCAAGGAGAGACCTAGATCTCCTAGGAGGTACCCTGGTATCCATAAGACCTAAAATTTCTTGATTCAAAACCCAAGTTTATTCTTTGCATGCTCTCAAAATCAAATACATGTCCAGAAAATACGGGGGGGGGGGGAAAGATGAAATTTGATCCTTACTAACTAACTTACAATCACAAAATCTCAAAGCCGGACAGGAGCTTAGCGGCCACTCAATCCACCCATTCCTGACCAATAAGCCTTCTGGTATAGTGGGCAATTTTGATCTTGGTATCAGAAAGAACTAGGTTCAAATTCTGCTAGACTATGCACAGGTCACAGAATAATCCCACACCCCAGTGGTCTCAGTTCCCTTGCCTGTAAAATATGGGAGGTTAGACTAGATAGCTCAGATCTCTCTGTACCCTTGCCTCACCCAGTCACACACCAAAATTCTGGTGACTTTATGAATTAGCCACATCTCTTCAGAGTCTATGATATCTCTGAGTCTCAATTTCTTCATCTGTAAAACTATATGTATAGATATAGATATAGATAGATAGTAAATACATATATATATGCATATATATATAGTAAAATGATATAAATATATATCTATATAACTATCTCTTGGGATTGTTGTGAGGCTCAAATAAAATAATGTCTAAAGTGTTCTGTGTACTTTCAAATAATCTAGAAATTATTGTACCCAAGCATCTAGCCTCCCTTTAAGGACTGCTAGTGTGGAGGAAAACCTACTCCCTCTCAAGGAAACCCATTCCACTTTTGGACCGCTCTAATTATTAGGGAATCTGGCATTAAATGAAGTCTTCTATCCCTTCTAATGCTTCTAATTCTGAAGTCAAGCAGAACACATCTAATCCCTCTTTCCCATAACACCCATAAACCAATGAAAGACATATCAAATCATCCCTAAATTTCTCCTTAATCCTTGTGAAAGGAAGAAAGACTTCACCTTTCAGAAAAATGAACCAACTATGAAAGGAAGACTAAGGTCTGTGCTAGGCCAGGTGGTCAGTCAAGAGTTGGACAAACAGGGTTCAGATCCTGCCTCTGACATTACTTATGTCACTGACCTTCATGCAAATCAGTCATCCTCCCAGTTCTTTGATTCCTCCTCAGTTAAATCAGAGGTGTTGGATAAAATGACCTCTGAAATCCCTCACAGCCCTAGAGGCAGCTGATGGTGGAATGGATAGAGCCCCAGGTCTGGAGTTAGGAAGACTCAAATTTAATCCAGCCTCAAACCTTTTCTAGTTGAGAGCCCCCAGGGAGAGACTTAATTTCCTTATCTGTAAAATTAGGCTGATAACAACACCTATCTCCAAACCTTGTGGTGAAGATCAAGATTTGTGAAACTCTTAGGTGAGTATCTGGCACACAGCAGATGCTTAATAAATGCGGATTTTCTTCTGAAGTTTATAACCTCCGAGAACAATTCATTGTTCATTAACAGGCCCTTTTGGGCCTACCAAGCTTCCTTCTGCCAGAGGCAAGAATCAACTCAGGCTCTCCGAGGATGGGGTAAGAAACAAATGCTATGCTATTATAAGCTTTCAGTTCAGTCTATCAAAGGATAGAATCTATCAGTTCTGAATCTGTCCCATCACCTCCACGAAAATGTGATTCATAAGCATTCCAATCATACAAAAACCCCACATCAAGACATACATCAATCCTACATACATTCCCAGATGGTTCTGATCCAGAACCTACCTGTCCAACCCTCCCCAGTCAGGGTCAGAAATGTTCCTCTGCCTGTACTCCTTATAACACTATCTCCTTAACAGACAAGGCATTCTGGGAATGGCCCAGGAACCCCATGAGATACAATCCTGTTCAGCAGTGAACACCAAGAATAAAGGGAGATAGGGTCAAAGACATTTCATATGACTGATTATAAAGCTAGAAGAGATCTGAGAGGACGTAGGGTCCATCCCCTCATTTTTCTTACAGATGGGGAAACTGAGGCTGGGAGAGGTGAAGGAATTTGCCCAGGGCAATTTGGTGACAAAGAAGATTAAGGAAGGATGCATTAGAGGGCCCTAGAGTTTGTGGGCTTGGGAGCAGAGGACAGAATGGTTTAATAAGTGTTGCAGAAGGTGATAAAGGAATTGAAAAGCTATCCTAACTTAACTCAAATAGATGTGTTACCACGGCTTCTTGCCTCCCTTGCAAATAACCTGCAATCAAGTTCCTCTAGGTCTCCTACCTGACCCCCGGAAATAATTTTTTCATCTCCCCCTCCCCAAAAGAGAGCAGCCATTCCTGCGGCCGCCCCAAGTTGTTTCCAACAATCTCTGAAAGTGCTTCTGGGGTCCAAAAACACTTAGTCACAGATTCGGAGGACGTCTTAGGAGACTTAAATCCAGTCCAAGCATCGTACAGAAGAGGAAACTGAGTCTCAGAGAGGGAAAATGAATTCTATCCGGCCCCGTTAGCGCCCTGCCGGGATCCCCACAAGAGCTGCTGGAAAGGATGCAGGAACCCCATAGGAAGCAAACATGTCTCTACCCTAAGTGGCTCCAGGCGGGTCACAGACTCTAGGAGAGATGGTTCCAAAGAAGCGGGTTAAGCACCACCAGGTGCCCAAGAGACTGAGCCAGGGGCAACCTCTCCATCCTGAAACCCTTCCCCTAGCTCCTTCACAGCCTCCCCGGCATCCCCACTCTAGGAATGATATATGGGGAGGGGGCATTTCCTCCTTAACAGCGCCCCCTGCTCCCCCAAACGCCCTCGCCCCCGGCACCCCCTCCTGAGGAGCAGCCCCTTCCTTTCGAATCCACTTTCCTACTAAATAACCCGCTAAGTAGCAAATCCACCCACTCGGGTCTCCTTCCATTCTAGCTTTTTATCCCACCCACCCCCTCCGGGAAAAATTTAGAGCCCCCCCAAAAGCCCCCCCCAAAGCCCCAAACCCCAAACTTTGGGTCCGAGTTAACTTTACCCCCTCGGCGGGCAGCCGGGCCCCGATCTCAGGGCTGTTTCCTTTTTTCTCTTTCAAGTGCGATTACATTGTGTCTCAAGCCCCGCGAGGCTCCTGCACACACGGCCCAAAAGTGCCAAAGAAAAGCAAAAAAAAGCCGTGGCTTTGGGGGGCCCCCTTCGCCTCCAGCCGCCTCTCCCACATTCTCAGACAGTTTTATTAAAATTTTCAGACAAAAGAAAAACAAAAATGGCAGCCTGGCTTATTTTTAAAACAGGACAGGGACGCCATATTCTGCAGATCTGCAAAAAAAGGCAGAAATCCGGCGCTGGCCACCCAGCCGGCGCGGCGGCCGCTGCGCGCGAGCCCCGCTCCATTTGCAATCAGTTTATTTGCATTAAGCCCCATGAATCATTGTTTACCGGAGAATTGCGAGCAGGTTTGAATAGCCCGGCTTTAAAAAAAAAAAAAAAAAAAAAAAGAGCCCGAGACACTTCCTCCCCCCGCGAGCCTGCGAGCCCAGAGCTGCAGCCGCCGGCCAGGGCCGGGGCCGGGGCCGGGGCCGGCGCCGGGGCTACTACAGCTGCCGTGACCGCCGCCGCCCGGGCTACCGGGGACGGTGGCGGCGCGCGAGCCCCGGGAGCTACTGGCGCGAGCGCGGGCCGTGGCCGGAGCTCCCGAAGCCCCGGGCCTGCCTCCGCTCGGCCCGGCTGACAGCGGCCCCCTCCCCACGCCCCCGCCCCGGGCCCCGCAACTCCGCGCAACTTTTGCTCCTGGCGCCCGCCCTCGGCCCGCCCGGGCCCGGCCCCGGGCCGTCAGTCCGAGAGTCCCGCCCGCGCCCCGGCCCCGGCCCCGGCCCCGCACAGACCTGGCTCCGCTCGCTGGCGGGCAGCTCCGGGGCTGCAGCGAGAGCCCGCGCCGCCTCCGCCGTCGCCGCCCGTGCCTCCGCCCGAGCTCCGCCGCGGCCGCCGCGCTGCCCGCCGCCCGCCCTGCCTCCCGCCTCCGCCGCGGCCGGCCGGCCGAGGAGGGCTGGGCTCGGGCTGGGCTCCGCTCGGCTCGGCTCGGCTGCGCTCCGGCGGGGAAGCCCGAGCTCAAACCTTCCGGGTCGCCTGCTGTTCACTTCTGGGGGCTGCAGGCGCCGCTACCGCGGCGGTGGCCGAGGCTGGAGGAGGCGGGCGGCAGGCGGGCGGGCGGCGGCGGCGGCGGGCGGCGGGCAGGCTCGCAGGCTCGCTCCCCTCGGCTCCTCCGCCAGCCAGCCCCGCTCCGGGGGGCGCTCCCCGCCGTGTCCCCGGGGGCCGGCGCGGGCCCCCGCCTCTCCCCGGCTCCGCTGCGCTCCTGCCCCGGGGGCTCCCGAGAATGGGCAGCGCCCGCCCGCCAGCCCGCCCGCCCGCCAGCCCGCGCTGCAGGGGGAGGGGGCGGGCTGGGGGGGAGGGGGGCGCGGGCTGTGCGCGCGTGGGGGAGAGCGGAGGAGGAGAGCCGAGCCCGGGAGAGGGGCGCGCGGGGGGGAGGGGCGGGGGCGCGGGCCGGCGCGCTCGCACGGGGGCTCCCCAGCGCCGGGCCGAGCCACAAAGGACCCGGCCGGGGCGGCCGAGCCTGCGGGCTTCGAGGCCTGTACATTCCCCCGCCGGGGTCCGGGCAGCCCATTGTCCTGGCGCGGCCCGCGGGGACGGGCGGCTAGGCCGGGGAGCGTCCAGCCCCGGGCCAGCCTCGGGCTTCTAGTCCCCACCGAGATAAGGACGTTTAACCTCCTCTCCGGTGAGGGCTTTATACCTGTTACTGAATGGTTAGAGTCAAGAAGCTGGCCAACGATTTTAAAAAAGAAGAAAGAAAGGGAGGAAGGTGTCAGGCTGGGGAGGGAGGCAGGCCTGGAGCACTTTGCAGAGACATCCAGGCATCTGCTCTTTCCAGTACAGAGCACCCTGTCCTGCCCCCGTAGGGTCCAGTGGGGGGGCAGTCTCCAGGGAGCCACATTATTATCAAACCCGGCCTCGTCCCCGACTCCTTCCACCCCGAGCCCTGCCGATCCAGCTCCCCACCTTTCCCCCCGAGCCGGTCCCTCTCAGATGTCGGACTTCATTTCCATTTTCCCTGTACACTCTGGTCACAGCATCACTGAGCATCTTCTCCTGGACCTCTCGAGTCTCCCTCCCTCTCGATTCCAGGGCACCCTGCTCAGCGCTCGAAGGCTCGTCCTCCCAACACGTTTTCATCTGGCTGGGGAAGCCGCAGTGTCTCCCAGTGTAGGAGAGCCAATTTAAGCTTCCCGGAGCCTGACAATTCAGCTCGCTTGGCCTTATCTATCTAAAGACATCTCCCGTTAATCGTCTGCACTATCCCCTCACACTTGGGCACCTTAGCTGGAGCTGTAAATAAAAGAATAAAAAAACAGTGACTTGTGTCTGCACCCCTCCACCCCCCGCCCCCAGACTAGAAACTTGTTGGGAGCAGGAAAAGTATCCTATCTCAATTTTGAATCTCCTATTCCAGGTAATCTGTTCAAATCAGTCAACAAGCATTTTTAAACACCTACTATGTGTCAGGCACCTAGTGAAGAGACAAAGCCAAAAACAAAACAAAACAAAAAACAAACAAACAAACAAACAAAAAAAAAAACCCAACAATCTTGGCTCCTAACTGAATTTATAACGAGGGACTTAGTTCTGAATACAGTGGGTGTTAGAATCCTTTAAAGAAATATGTTTCTTATTACAGCGGTATGAGGAAGGAGGTGCAAGGAAACTGAGGCTTTGGAAAGGAGGGAACTTGCCCATAGTTATGATTAGTAATAATATCTTAGATTAAAGTCTGCAAGACTCTATATGGGTTTCTACACCATAATCCTTTGAGGTAGGTTCTACAAGAATCATACCTATCATTTATATAGCCCTTTAAGGTTTGCCTTATGGCCTGTATGACCCCCATAAAAACTCTATAAGATAGATGTTCTTATTAATCCCATTTTTTTAATAGATAAAGAAAACTAAGACCAAGGAATTTAAGTGACTTGTCCAGCATCATACAAGGTTTGAATATCTTCAGGCCCAGTGCTCCAACAGTATGCGAACTATCCATTTAGGATTCCCAATCGAAAAAAAATTTAAGAACTTCAGTGTAGTAATGAATAGAGCACTGGACTGGGGAACCAGGAAGATTAATCTTCTGAGTTCAAATCCATTTTTATTAGTTGTGTGGGTCCTTGTGGAGTCACTCAACCCCTTTATTTCCTCATCTGTAACATGAGTTAGAGAAGGAAATGGCAAACCACTCCAGTATCTGCCAAGAAAAACCCCAAAAAAGGGTCACAAAAGGTCTGACAGGAGTGGAATGACACAATAAACATTAACTGTAAAATGAAGATTCAAACGGGATTCTGAGACTTTGAGCAATGTGCCCAGGGGCATTCACCTAGCAAGTTCTGAGATAAGATTTGAACACAAGTCCAGCATGCTTTCTACTATTCTATACAGCCAGCTCGCTTGATGTACTTTTGACTTTTCTCCTCGCCAAACTAAAATTAATTTGTTCTTTCCTAACTTATCTATTGATGTTGCTGTTCTTGATTTGGTTTCATACAGACTTATGATTTGATCATCATAGTCAACTCCTGATGTGTAAACTCTCCACCAAAGCAGATCAACAACTGATTTGTTATCTATTATCTTTGAAAGTTGCCTGGGGTCATCAGGAAGTTAAGGAACTTGCTGCGTAGTATTTTTTAGATTCTAACCTTGAACCCAGGCCTGCCTTCCTAGATAAGCTCACCCACTATTAGTAAGGCATTATGGTGGGATCACATGCTCTATCTTGTTTTCCCAGCTTCTAGGAGGACAGAATACTTGTCATATACCTCCTGAGTTAAGCACTAAGCATACAAATATGAGAGGGATCCCTGGCTAGGAGGAGCTCAGAGGCTTTTGGATAGAGATGGGCCCTGGCCCTCTAACTAGAAATTAGAATACAAGATTGCTTAGCATGGCACTTTAAAAAAAATATATGCTTATTTACTTGACTTGGATTGACTATATACTAAATTCCGGGTCTTGAATACCCACAGAATTTGATGGGATTTAACAGTTCTAATTTAGATTTTGATTATGGTAGCTGAGAGTATATTATATATGGTATACTGAGAATATAGCAGCCTCTGAGTCACAAAGACCTTAGTCTAAATCCTACTTCCCTGTACTAACTGTGTGAGCCTGGACAAGTGATTCAACTTCTCAATGTGCCAAAAAGTTACTGATCAGTCACTGATCTGGTTCCCTAGGACAGAGAATTCACAGCTACAGTCTCATCCTTAGTCTTGATTAGGGTCACATAAGATTATTTAACTGGCTTCCAATATAGGAATTAGGGTCTTTAGAGCCAGGCTTGGTGGGAGTACGCTGGGTTGTTAGAATTACAAAAGCTCAGAGTTGGAAGAGATTTTGGAGACCGGCTAGTGCAGGGGACCTAAACGTTTTTGTGTGACTTGGACCTCTGACATGCTGGTAAAACCCATGGACCTCTTATCAGAATCTCAGAATAAATGTATAAAGTAATGTGCACAAGATTACAAAGGAAATTGAAGATTAGTGAAAATGAAGATAATTTTTTTTTCCTATCCAATTTCATGGACCTCTGATTAACATCCTCTGGATCTAGTCCAATCTCTAACTGACCAATAATCTCCCATAACAATAACAAAAAATAATAACATCTAAATCGTTTTTTAAGGTTTTTAGGGTTTAAGTGCTTGACAGATGGTATCTCACTTGATTTCAACAGTAAAAACCACATAGTGAGGAGGAACTTATTATCCCTCAAGGTATTCTACTTTTGGATGACCCTAGATAACAATTTACCCTTTTCTTCAATTTCTATTCACTACTCTTAATTCTGTTCTCTAAGACCAAGGAAAAAATTCTGATTTTACTTTCATGTAAAAACCTGATAAATATTTAAAGATAGATAGTCTGCTTTCTCCCTCCCCAAAACCTTTATTTCCTTTAGTTGAACATCTCTAGTTCCTTCAGCTGATCTTTGTATAGCAGTCTCTAGATCCTCACCTTCCTGGTCACTGTCCTTTGGACATTCACCAATTTATCAGTCAGTGTCCTTCCTAAATTATGGTTCCCATAACAACTCACTTGAATTCAGAGATTTTGAGTTAGAATGGACTGCAGAGGCTATCTAATCCAGTCCCCTCATTCTACATGTAAGAAGAATAAGGCTAAGAGAGTGAAAATGATTTGTATAAGGTCATATAGGTAGTACCTGGCAGATCCAGCATTTGAACTGAAGGCTCCTGACTGAATCAGGGCTTTTTTTAACCACTGTAGCAGATGGGATCTGACCAGAGCTCAGTTCAGCCAACATAATCACCTCCATCTCAACATAACTATTTATCGGGTGCCTCTTCTGAATAAAGTATTAATGTCCTAAGTGCTGGGAATCCAAAAGAAGAAATGTCCTTCCCTCCAGATGTTCACATTGTCTTTAGATATCTATAATCATATACATGTATATGTACATTCTTATACATCTATGTAAGGCTGTACCATGCTTGTTTATCCTGTTTATCTGAAATTGGATCACATCATCCACAAGTCTTTCCATATTTTTCTAAATCCACTAACTTATCTCTTACACCACAGCAATATTCCAACTTTATATTATTTATTTAAAATAGTCTAAAACAATATTGATTAATGTGACTGACATATAGTTTTCCTATTTTTCTCTTTTGATTAAATCTATTTTAGCTTTAACTTTGGCTAAAATCAATGATTACTACCACTGCTTTTTTTCCCTAATAAATTCTACTCCTGATCATTATTGTTATGTTTCCTATTCCTGATGATTCTTCTGCTTTACTTCTACCTTGCTTTACTTAACCCACCATCTCCAAGGACCCTTCCTGTACCCTCTCCCCATACCCCTTCCCTCCTTCTTTATCCCATTTTTGTTAATCTACACACCTTGTCCCATTTTAATCTATGTATTCCTCCCTATTTAATCCATTCCCCATGGGAATAGCATCCCAGAACTACCAGCCCTCCTCCCCATTTAATTCCTCTTTGTCAGTTCTTCCTTTTGGACCTCATTCACATAATATAATTAATCGTTTTACATTTCCTAATTGTTTTTTTTTTTTTTTGAGAATCCCATTATACTTAGTTCCAAGTCAATCTTTCTTTCAAATTACTCACTAATAACAATCCTTTTTTTTTTTTTTTTAAATCTGAGGCTGGGGTTAAGTGACTTGCCCAGGGTCACACAGCTAGGAAGTGTTAAGTGTCTGAGACCAGATTTGAACTCGGGTCCTCCTGAATTCAAGGCTGGTGTTCTAGCCACTGCGCCACCTAGCTGCCCCACTAATAACAATCTTAGACATGTGGTTTACCTGTCATTCTATTGATTCAGGTTGGGTCTTTATTCCACTAAGACTCTTGGGTTCTCTTTCAGATGAACTGTTTTCTAATAGTTAAGTTGATTTTTTGAAGAGAAGTCTAGAATTTTCCATTTATTTTTCTTACTAAATTCAGCCTGTTCTAACCTGTTCCATTGAGGAAGGGGGGAAAGAAGAGAAAGATTTTGACACTGTAAGCCAATGTCAACATAATCCCTCCCATCTTGACATGATCTTCAAATTTGATAAACACACCATGTATACCTTTATTTGTCATTGATAGAAAATATTGAACAGAACATATTCCTGCTGAAATGGCAGATTCTTAAAGCAGTTCAGTAGGTATTCCCCTCCAAGATGACATGAAGTCATCAACAAGTAGTCTGGTTCAGCTAACCATTTCTGAATCCAGTTGTATTCCACTTGTGGACAACTCTTATGCTTAAAAAAAAAAATCTACTCTTTATAACCTCTATAATTTTGTCCTCTGGGGCTAAAGAAAAGGTCTAATTCTACTTTTGTCACTTTTTCTACAGGGATAGTGTGACATACTTTGGTAAATGTTTTGCTGACATGTAGGTAAGCTTTGCCTATGTTTAAGTGAGATAAGATACATTAATCACTTTGCAAACTTTAGAGCACTATGTAAAATATCAGCTGTTACATTATTATTATCATCATCATTACTGCTACTATGAGTATGAATGGTTCCTTCCCAAAAAATTGTGGTGGTTAGTCAGGAAGTCCTAAGTACAAGTTTGACTTAGGGTCAGGCCATTTGACCCTAAGTTATCTAGCCTCTCAGTGCCCCTAATAAGCTCTAAAACTAGATAGGTGGTGCAGTGAGTAGGATGCCAGCCCTGGAGTCAGTCAGAAGACTAAATTCAAATCTGGTCTCAAATACTTAGTTGCGTGATCCAGAACAAGCATCTTAGCCTCAGCTTCCTCAAGTGTAAAAGGAGGATAATAATAGCATCTAACTCCTAGATTGTTCTGAAGAGCAAATGAGATATTTGTAAAGCACTTAGCAAAATGTCTGGCTCAGATTAGGCACTAAATAAAATCTAGCTATTATTATTTTAATTAGAAGTTGCAGAGAAGGTACTAATCTGTTTTGGTAGAAATTCTTTGCCAGGAACTCCCTAGACAGATGAAATCACAAGTCCACTAAGTAGATCTATATCTGTATGCATATGTGTATGTATGTGTATGTATACAGTGTTTATGATTACGGTATTCCCAAATGTATTATTCTAGTGATTCTATCACTAAAGGAAATGAAGGCTTGCTGAATCTTAGTGATCACTGCTTCTCTTTCTGAATGTTTACAAGCCATCCCTTTAACAGTATATCCTAGACTTTTGCCAATAATTAAAAATCAAGCTTACTATCCCCAAATCTGAAGATTTGACTCTTCCCAATTTGGAAAATTGAAACATAGGCCTTTCTTTAGTCTCGTTTCCTTTTCCAGAACTATTTTCCTATTGTCCCGAGTTTTTAAAACATTACTGTCCATGGATTTGCAATCACATCACCAGCTATTTCATTTATATAGTTTTTGATAGATTCTAGGGGTTCTGTGAACTTGATTGCGGAAAAAAATCATCTTTATTTTCACTAACCATTGGCTTCTTTTCCAATCCCATATATCTTTCACTTTGTGCATTTAAAAACATAATTCTTAATCAGGGTCCATAGGCTTCACTCAGACTACCAAGAAGTTCACCACACACACACACACACACACACACACACACACACACACACAATCAAAAAAAAAACAAAACCCTAAGAACTTCTGATATCTGACTCAATCATCATTACAATGAGGAGGTAAAGGATGATAGATTTCCATCTGGAAGGGGCCTTAGAGGTTATCCTGGTTACTACCTGGAAAACCAAAACCTGAACCCCAGCACTCTTCCCTCTCTACCAGGCTATGGCAAGTGACTTGCCCATCCAAAGCAGTTTGTCACATAAATGGCAAAGATGGCAATAGGTTCCTCAAGGATTTTTGATGCCCAACCAAGATTCTTTCCACCAAGAAAACGGTAAGCCTTCCTTGCCTTGGGGGGGACCCAGGGAAGAGATGCTCTGGAAGCTGTGTAGGTGTTACCACATGAAAATACACCCCTTGGCCTCCCGTTCTCATGCATACAACACTTGATCCAGTCTGTATACCTTACTGACTCTTCGACCATTCATGCTATTCTGCCACTGTAACTTTGCACATGCTGAACCCCATCCTTTCTTTCTTTACCCTGCCCCATCCCTCAAAACCTTCCTCCTTCCTCTGTTGGTTCTGTCCAAACTAAACTCACTATACCATGTTGAGGCAAGATGGTAGAGACCTGTCTCTACCTCTTATTAGCTATAGAATACTAAGCAAATCACTTAGCTTCTCTAAATTCAATTTCCTAATCTGTAAAATGGGGCTAAGAGTACCTACCACATAAGGTGGCTACCAGTCTTCCATGAGCTAATGTAATGTGTAAGGCATTATATAAATAAATGTCAGCTTTTATCTCCGTGACATGGATCTCTCCTCTGGACTTTAATTTTTCTCATCTGTGCAGTAAGAAATGGGGTTGGGTTAGGGAAACAATGGGGTAGAGTGTACTGAATCAGGAGAACTATGGGATCCAATCTTGTCTCTAATGCTCACTCCATGGATACATCTCTGAAGCTCAGTTTCCCACCTATAGAATGTAGGTAACAATATCCAGTAATAGCCATGGCTGTCCAAGAAATAAACAAGATAACATATAAACTGTCAAGTTCAGTATAAATGTCTTTTATTTTATTTTGATGCCTAAAGTGACTTCTAGCTCTATGGTTTCATGATTCAATGGTAACAGATTTGTGGACAGATCTACTTCTTAGGACATCTCTTCTGTAATCAGCACACCTACATCTGCCTCTTTGTAGTACCCACCCATTGCTTACAGTTCTGTCTTCTGCACAGAACATATCTAATCCCTCTACCTCTCCCTTGTCAAAACCTTTGTTTACTGACAGCTGTGGCCTCCTTCCCCAGAGATTGCTCTTCTTCAAGCTAAAGGTTCACATACCACATTCCTGGGACTCTTCCTGGAGGCCCTCCCTGTCCTTCCTGAACTGAACCTAATGTGTTTTGAGAATACAGAGGGATTCTCATGTCCCGTCCAGATCATCATGCTTCTCTCAGTGGAGCCCAAGATCACCTTTGCTTTTATTTGGTAACTTGTCATGCTTTAACTCATCTTGAGGAAAGCAGTGTTTTAGAAAACTTGGTTTAAAAGGGAGGATGTGTGCTGAATGGGTTGGAGAGTGCCTGAAGGCAGAAAAAAACATTTTCACAATTTTCTCTCTAGTTGTTTAAACCAAGCACTTGAAGCCCTAAGTTAATAGGAATTTGGTCACCTAAACTATAGGTGAAAGGAGGCATTAAAGCAAGACTTCTTAAACCCCTTTTTTGTATTATGGAACTCCTTGGCAGTCTAGGGAAGTATACACACCTCTTCTCAGAATAAGGTGGGTATTTAAAAATTCATAATTGAAGGAAATATTAAATTTCAATTAGAAGTAAAAATTCATCCTCAAATTCATGGACCCTCCTAAAAGTTATTAATAAACTCAGGTGAAAAATCCTGATGATAAACCTCTGAGTTTAATTAATCAATAAATAAGAATTTAGTAAGAGAAACAGACAATGGGGATATTGAGGACAAAAACAGACACTTGAAAACACTATTTGCTCCATTAGAATGTAAGCTTCTTGAGGAGGGGATCTGTTTTTGCACATCAATCCTATCCATAAGATTTTCTTGGCAGTTATGTATATACAAACATGCATATATAACATGCACATATATGTATATATACTAATATGTGTGTTGTATGTATGTATATACAAGATTCAGTCACAGGAAATACAAGTTAACTTTAGAGAGGGTAATTCTAGAAGCTGGGGGAGAGGGGATGGGAGGATGAGACAGGAAAGGCTTTCTGTAGAAGGTAACATTTGAGTGGCTTTGAAGGAAATCAGGGATTCTAGCTAATTTTAAAATTCTGATTAAATGAATAGATGAATTAGAACATTCACAGCCATCCAGAGGCATTCTCATCCAACTTTTCTTTGCTTGAAGATTTCTGTAGAGAAGATGAGGCTATCCTACTCATGGGGGGAGGGGTTTTGGCTCATGGTCTACATATAATGGCCTTCTTAGATGGTTTCCTTGCTCTAGCATGGGAGGGAGAGGGGAAAAGAGAAACTAGGGCTAGATTTAACTGGGTTTACTAATAATTGAAGTAGTGAGAGATATACCAACTTATTTGGAGCAAAATTCAAAGAAATCAATTATTTAAACATCTTATGCAAACATTATTCATTAGTGATGAACAAATCAATACATTGTTTACCTAAAATTGCTTATATTTGTAAATCAAAGATATTGACTGAAATTGTGTACTATAACCTGAGATTAAATTAAACATACTTATGAAAATCTGTTTGGATTTCCTATAGCTATTTTGATTGTGAAATTATTCGCAAACATCCTTGTTAACTTGTTGACCTCTATTGAAGTTGAAGACACAAAGCCTAGAAATCTTAAATGCCTACATACCCAAACTTGAAAAATAGCTCTAACAGCTAAAAGCTAGAGCTTCCAAAAGTGCCATGGGCTAACTCTGGAGTTATATCCCACCTTCCCATCCCTAGAGGTCTTTAAGGGAATGCTCAACAACCACTTGTGCCATATGATTGCAGGATGGGATTATAGCATCAGAGATTTAGAACTCGAGGGGAATTACAACTCTCTGTTTACAGATGAGGAAACCAAGGTCCAAGAATTTAAACAATCACTCCAATGGCAGGTATCTGAAGCAAGACTAGAACCCAGTTTTCCTTATTCCAAGTCTGGTGTTCTATTCACCTCACTTGTTAATGATCACTAAGGTACCTTCCTATTCAGAAATTTTGTGATTCATAGATTATGTTGCCACTATAAGGAAGGCAGGACTGCAGGAGTTTGAGGATAGAAAATAATCAAAATCAATTCTCCTCATTCATGAACAGCAGCCTTTCTCCCTTACAGGTGATTGCTTGCAGAGGACTGTGGATAAAAGCAGGAAAAAACTTGACTTCTTGGCTAGTATTTTAAGGCTGCCTCTGCCTCCACCCCCACCGTATTGTGGTTGCAGATTCTCCTGATGAGAGAACCAAAGGGTCCCAGGGATGATGAGCCTCTATTCATTCAGTGGGTGCCAGTTCCAGCTTTGACATACAGTACCTTGGAGCCCTTCCTTCTTCTTTGGAATGTGTTGAAATACTTGAATCATGGAAACTTTCCTATTGCCACTTGTAATTCTTCAGGGGCTAAGATATGTTATTCAAGTTCTGAAGGGAATCATGAGAACTTGTGTCTAGCTATAAGATCAGGGAAGAGAGAAATAATAAGGGAATAAGTATTTATATAACACCTACTGTGTGTCAGACATTGTGCTAAGAGCTTTACAAATATTGAATCATTTGATGCTCACTATAACCCTCCAAAGTAAGTGCTATTATTATGCCCATTTTACAAGTGAGGAAAACTGAGGCACATGAAAGTCAGTTGATTTCTCAAGATCACACAGATATGAAGTATCTGAAACCATATTTGAACTTGTTTCTGACTCCAGGGTCCATGCTCCATCCACTGTACCACCTCCCTATCTCAGTGGGAATGCCCAGGATTACTGACTGTGGTTGCAAAGTACTGGCTTTTCTTGGGTACCATTGTTACCTCCCCACTTCTACTCCCCATTCCAGAGTTAATGAGGGCAGACACTTCTTCATTGAATTGGCATTCCTGACCCAACACAGGAGGAGCTTTGCCACAGATGTAGCCATGGGAGCTCTGGATATTGGCAAACTGATGGAGCTACAGAGGCATCCTGCTGTTTGTTAGGCAGTTTCTTTTAGTGGTGGAGGAAGGGAGCCTGCTGTTTGGAGATTTCCAATTTTTCAAGACAATTCTCTACGATGCTAGTAGAAAGAAGGGGTTGATTGAGTAAGTGGTCTCACCCCATTTAGAGAAAGTGACCAGATGCCCTAATAAAGAGGTGAGAACAAGCCTCAGTCAACTAATCAATCAAATACTTTAGATTAAGTGCAGAAATGTTCTGGGCTAAGGTTGCTGGAGAAAAATGTGAGGATTGGCTGGAGAAATTTAGTCATATCTCCTGGGTTATCTATAGAATAGAAAATCAAGTATTCAAGCATCTGGTGAAATTTAGATTTCATGGAATCAACAGATTTCAACATGATTTTGGAAAGATACTCTATGGTACTTGTTAAGTAGAATGCATGTATATCCGGGACAGTCAGGACAGATGGATAATAAGCTGGGCCTAGAGATGAACAGAAGAGAGGAGAGTCTGTTGGAATACTTTCAGGAAATTGCAAGACTGTTTTACTGACCAGCTCCCACTAGCTTCCCATGAACACAGCAGCCTATCTTTTCAATACTTTTTTCAAAGTTTTTTTTTTTACTTTTTTCCAAATTCTCTCCCTCCCTCATTGAGAAGGCAAGAAACGTGATACCCATTATACATATGAAGTAATGCAAAATGTATTTCCATATTAGCTATGTTGCCAAGAAAAATAGAAGCAAAAAAAATAAAGTGAAAAAAACATTTCAATCTGCACTCAGAGTTCATCAAATACTAACATTTTTTTTAACTGGTGTTGGAATTTGTTGAAGTCAGACATGGAACACCACTACTTCTGAGTAACTAAAATAAGCGTCACACAGAGAACAATGGAGAAGAGATGGTGGGTGTGAACAGGTGACTGAGTGTTTCCAATAAAAAACTACTGAGGGGAACAAGTTGAAAAGGAATCATCAAGGAATTCTAAGGAAGAGAAGCTGTGCTAGTCATACAGCAAGAGTGAGGGATGATAAGTAGACAGGGGAGTGCTTCAGTGGTCCCCTGGAGATTTGGAGAGAAACAGGAAAATCTTCAAAATGTTCGGTGGATTCTTGCAGTAGACTTGGGAAAAAATATGGGATCATTCACACAGCATAAAAGACAAATGGCTGGATTGTGATCTATGCCAATGGAGGAAATCTTGAACTGATTAGATCAGCGTTGCATTTAAGAATTTGAGAAAATATTATTATAACAAGGGGCAGCATGGTAGAGATTATGTTCTCGAGACATTTTAGGAGGACCCCTAGGGATCCCCATTCATAGAGTCCAAGAGGTCAAAACTATTTTCATAATAATACTAAGATATTTTCATTTCTAATATGGTAAATATTGAAAGATATTGCATCTGGCCCAGATATTTATACAGTGCTGAACCTGGAGTCAGTAAGATGAGTTCAAATCCTCTCTCTGATACTAGTTTCATAATACCAAGACATTTTAATTTAGAACACATTAAATATAGGTAAATATAACCAATGTAAGCAAAACTCTTTGGGGAATGCCCAATAATTTTTAAGAGTATAAAAAGGTCCTAAGACTAAAAAGTTTGAGAATTGCTAGTGTAGTGGATAAAGAATCCATCTCAGAACTAGAAAAACATGGTCTCATGATTCACCCATCACACATATTGGCTATGTGACCATGAACAAGTCCTTCACCTAAATTAGGGGTCCTGAAAACCCTTTGTGTCACATAGATCCTTTGGCATTCTAGTGGAACCTATGAACCGCTTCTAAGAACATAGTATTTAATTGCATAAAATGAAACAACAGGATTACAAAGGAAACCAATTATAAGGTAGTTATCAAGAGATATTGTACATGCACATTGTTGTTTGGGGGTCCTTTTTGGAGTTTTCTCAGCAGATACTGGTCATTTCCTTCTCTAGCTCATTTTACAGATGAGGAAACTGAGGCAAACAGGATTAAATGAATTAGCCAGGGTCACACAGCTAGTAAAAATGTCTGAGACCAGATTTAAACTCACAAAGATGAGTTTTCCTGACTCTGGGCCTGGCATTCTCTCCACTGTGCTACTTAACTGCCCGTGTATGGTACATATCTGGACATATATGCATATATATCTATATAGATAGCTAAACACACATCTATATCTCAAGTTCATGGACCTCCAGGACCTTCCAGCTTTGATATCCTATGATCTTCCGAATTCAATATTGAAATAGCAGACCCAGCACTCTATTTTTTTTTTCATTCATCATCCTGACGGAAAAGGAGAGGTCTATGTTGGGGGCATTTGCTGTAGTTACAGTCTACTGAATACCACAGTCCCATTCAGCTGCTATGGAGGTTGGCTAGTGATTGGAGGAGGGGGAGATTGCTAATCCCAGGTGGTTTAAGCATTAAAGTCCTGCTAGTCATATCAGAGCTTCATCTCTCTATTCTTCTTAATAAATAATACCAGAACTCTCCTAGGAGAAATTCTGAGCCAGATAAATCCAGAAATTCCCACAAAGCCACAATTCAGAGCCTCATCAATAAATATTTTTAGCCAACTGGAATTGGTATGCCTGGCACCAGGTTAAGGATGCAGATGTAGGGCCAGTATATACTAATGTCTTTGCATAACTGCAATTAGGATATCCTCAAATTCCTGGTACTGGGAGGAAAATCAGAGCTCAGAGTCCATCACAGGAGTAAATCTGGCTATGATGTGCCTGCTCTCAGCAAAGCTTCCAGTAATACAGAGAGAGAACATGACCTTTCCTCAGTCTCATGTACTATGCAAATTATGTAGTCAGTCAGAAAACCCCTTATTTGACTGGGAAGAAATGGGGCCATGTAATATCTAAACTAAAGAGTTTACAAATTAGGTCTTTCCTCTCTCTCCATTCCAGCCCATTCTCAATTTAGTCAACAGAGTGATTCTCCTCAAGTGTAGGTTTGACCATAGTCACCCCTCCCCAATCAATAAACTCTAGTGGTTCTCTATCATCATCATCATTAGCATTCAGAGAAAGAACCATGAAGACTGAATTGGAATTGAAGCATACTATTTTCACCTTTTTGTTGTTGTTAATTGTTTGCTTTTTCTTTCTTGTGCTTTTTTCTTTGTGTCCTAATTTTTTTTCACAACATGACTAATATGGAAATATGTCTGAAATGAATATACATGTATAACCTATATCAGAATGCATGCTGTTTAGGGGAGGGAAGAGGGAAGGTAAGGAAGGAGGGAAAACATGGAATTCAAAATCTTACAAAAATGAACATTGAAAACTATTTTTATATGTAATTGGAAAAATAAAATACTATTGAAACATTTTAAAAAGACTATTTCCTCTATGAAATCTTTCTCATGCTCTAAGTTATTCATTTGACAAATTAAGATGTCTAAGAGGTCCCAGTCATAGACTTCTGCCCTCCAAAAGATCACTCTGTACATATTTGGTTCATCTTAGCCCCCACATAGTTTATTCAGAAAAGTTTCAGAATAAAGCTCATGAAAATAAAAATATGAGACAAGAGTTAGTGGGGATGTAGGATTTCTAGAAACATGGGAGAGAGTGTATCTGGTATTTCTGGATTGTAGAGTTTGTAGAGAATGAGGTATAAGAAGGCTGGGAAAATAAGAAGGGATCAGGTTTTTAAGAGCTTTAAATGACAAACAGAGGATTTTATATTTGGTTCTGAAGTTTATTGAATAGGTGGATATTAGACTTTGGGAAAAAAAATCCTTAGCAGCTAAGTGGAGAATGGATTGGAGTGGGGAGAGATTTTAGGTAGGAAGACCAATTAAATTATTGTTGAATCATTTCAGTTGTGTCTGGTTCTTTTTGAGCCCATTTTGGGTTTGCTGGGCACAGATTTTGCAATATCTTTTTCCTTCTCCAACTCATTTTACAAATGAGGAAACTGAGGCAAACAGGATGAAGTGACTTGCCCAGGATCACAGAGCTACTAAGTATCTGACACTAGATTTGAACTCAGGAAGATGAATCTTTCAGATTCTGGGAACAGTCTCTATCCACTGATCCACCTAGCTACGCTGACCAATCAAGAAGCTGTTGCAAAAGTCTAGTTTATTAGTCCTCAAACTTTTTGGTCTCAAGAACCTTTTGCCTTCTAAAAAAGATATTGAAAACTCTTTTATACTCTTAAAAATTATTGAGAAACTCAAATAACTCTTGTTTATGAGGGTTCTACCTCACAATATTTACTATATTAAAAATTAAAATGGATAAATTTTAAATGATTTATCTAAAATAATAAACTACATGCTAATATGTAGTTTATTACATTTTGTTTAAAAAAACTATATTTCCCTAAGTAAAAAAAGTCAGTGAGAAGATCAGCATTGTTCTGCATATTTTTACAAATGTTTGGCTTAATGGAAGACAGCTGGATTCTTCTATCTGCTTTGACATTCAATCTGTTACAATATGTTGTTTTGTTTGAAGAATATGAAGAAAAATACAACCTCACACAGATAGGTAGTTGGACCAAGAAGGAGTATTTTAATAAACAGATAATGAGTTAGGATTTTATGAAAATAGTTTTGACTTTGAGATCCCCTTAAAAAGTCTTAAAAGATCTGTGGTAGATGATAAGAGCACAAATGAGGGTGGTAACTATGAATGGAGAGAAAGGGATAGATATGGCAGATGTTGTGAAGGTAAAAACACCAGAATCTGGCAAGAGATTGGATATATGGATGGGGGGAATGGGAGGAGTCAAGTATAACACCAAGGTTGTGGGTCTACACAATCAATCAGGAGTTCCAGAGAAAATTGTGGGCCATTGACAAGAATAGGGACGTTTGTGTTGCTTGTGATGATGGGTGACATCTTGACTTGTATGTCAATTGGATTTTGGTGAACCAGAGCTGCACAGACTTATCAGCCTTGTTCTTTTTTCCAGAGTCATTGTAATTGTAACTTTGGAGAGAGCAGTTTAAGATAAATGCTGACATCAGAAATCAGACAGCAGAAGCTTTATGATTGAGTGAGAGTAGAAAAGTGGGACAATAGCTGGTGGGAATGTGGGATTAAATATGAGTTTTGTCAAGGACGAGGGAGACGTGGCCATGTTTGCAGGCAGCCAAAAAGGAGACAGATGGTAGATGGGGGAAAACTGAAGATTAGAAATGGATGGAAGTGGAGGCAATGTGCTAGAAAGATTTATCAGACATCGACCATATGACAAACACTGTGCTAAGAACTTTACAAATCCTTACCCTGGGATGTAGACGTTATTATTATTCTCTTTTCCCCCTTAGTTGAGGAAACTGAGGCAGACGGAGGTTAAGTGTTTGAGGCTGTATTTGAATTCAAGTCCTCTAGCCTCCATATCCAATGTTCTATCCACTCCACTGGACAAGAGGGGATGGTATCAAGAATGTATGTGGAAGGTTGGCTTTGGCAGGGAGAAGGCCACTTCTTTACATGAAGAAGATAGTGGGAAAAATATCTCAGGGAGCCACTATAAAGGGCTCAGTTTTTTCAGTGTAGTATGATTCAAGGTGACAGCTGGGTGGTACAGTGGGCAGAGCACTGAGCCTGGAGCCAGGATTTCCTGAGCTCCAATGTGGCCTCGGACATTAGGTGATCCTGGGCAAGTCTCTTAACTCTGTCTCCATTTTTTCATCTGTAAAATGAACTGGAGAAGCAAATGGCAAACCACTTTAGTGCATTTGCTAAGAAAATCCCAAATGGAGTCACAAAAAGTTGGACATGACTAAAAAAATGTCTGAACAACCACAATAACATAATTGAAAGTCCTTAAGCTGAGAAGGGTGGGGAAAGGGAAAATACTGTTTAGAACAGTCACTGTGGGGATGGGACAGTGAATTGATTAGAAAGAAGTAAAGTAATTGTCTTGCTACAGTGAGGTCCCCATTGAGATTATGTAACATAAATTTGTAGTGGACCCAGATGGTAGAGTTTTATGATTTCTTCCAGCTCCATTCAGTAGCATGTGAGCAAGGGAGGCAGATGGTGGGGTTTGGCAAGGCATGGTCAGTAATAGGACAAGGGCACAGGAGATTTCAGAGAGGAGAATAGTTCCTTCACCAAGGGTAATGGAGGAGGATGGAGCCAGAACAAGGGGATGACCTACGAGAGAACTGAGGAAGTGGAGGATTGGGGATGGCAGTGAGGATGAAGAGTAGTCTGGGGTTGTGAGACAGAAAAAGATGGAACCATCAGCTTTTATGATCCAATAAGGGAAACATTCAGTACAACTCTTCTCCCCGTCCAGCAGGTCCCCTTCTTCCATCAGATCTTCAAGTCCTCTGGGCTCCACATCTAATTCCGCCAACGCTGCATTGATTGGTTCTTTCACTCTGAGAACTGGATGGGGCATATTATCGCAGTTCAGATTGTGACTCTACATGCATTGCTGCCTGAAATTCTTCACAGGGTCATAGATTTATAACTGAAAAGGAACTTAGATGTCATATAATCTGTTCCTCTCATTTTACAGATAAGGAAACTGAAGTTCAAGGCATTTGTAACTTGAAAACACATGTTCATGGCTATCCTCCCCTTCTCTAGACTTGAAAAATTCCAATTGCCCCCATTATTTCGAGGACTAAATATTGACTTCTTTGGTATTTATAGGTATTTAGAGCCTAGCCCTTTCCTATGTTATCATTTTTCTTATGATTTACTCTTCACCACGTCCAAAGATTGTGGTCCATCCATCCTGGTCTGCATCTCTCCGCTCCATGCATTTACCCTGGCTGTACCCCATACCTGGAATGCTCTCCCGTCATCTCTGCCACAAAGAACCCTTGTCTTCCTCCAAGATGCACCTTAATACCCACCTTCTATAGAAAGTCTTTCCTAATACTCCGAGCTGCTAATAGTGACATCTCATCCAAGGTTACCTTGTATGAATCTTAGAATATTTATATGCAGACATGTAGTACTTTGGGATCATCTCCCCTCCACAACTCACACTGGCAGACTAGGTCCTCAATGGGCAACTAAACTACTCTTCACTTCAGATTCCAGGGGTAACCCTGAAGAGCTGAGTTTCTAGTACCATCACTTATAAACTCTCATCCAATGCACTCTCCACAATATTAATTAACCAATTAATATTAATTGATTTTAACAAAAGGTGTTTTGTTATATTTTATATATTTCTTATACTTTTGGAAATAAAATAGAATAAAACAGAATGCCCCTCTTCCCACAAACAGAGAGCATACATGTTCCTGAGCAGAGTGGGCTTAAAGCATGAAAATATTAAAAACAAGGGCACACTTGTGACTGGCCTGGGAATTTTTTTTCTCTTCTAGGAATCTTCCCTGGGTCATGTCTACATGTGGCCCTTTTGCTCATGTAAGCCTCATTTTTTTGGAATCAGTGTCTCAGAAGCTAGGTCAAGGAAGTCACCTTGTGGTGAACTGGTTGCTCAGTGGTTGCCATGAGTGTTGGAACTCCAATTGATGGCAGGACCTTGGAAGGCTGAGATGGATCTCTTGGTCTCATTTGTTTCCTCAGCTATTCTTTTTCAGGACAGTCCTTCACCTAAGATCAGGAAATAACAATCACCAAAGAAAAAAGGCACCATATGTTTAGAGACACATGATAGTCAGGTGGAGGAGGGGCTCCCCCTCATCAGCTCATGACAAATATTTCTCAGTTGAAATCTCCCAGGGGAGAGAACAAGAGATCATCCCATTGAACCTTATATGTGCCCATAAGGTTCTGATTTAGCCTAGCCCTTCCACCAGAAAACTTTTTATCAACACAAAGTCACTCCTGAGTCTTCAGTCCCTTATAGCTGAGCTCTGGTTCCCCCAAATTCCACATATTGGATTGGCAATAAGCAGAAAATATTGTCCATATATTGCCTCTGTATGAACCATCAGGAGGTGTACATCCAAAAATGCTCTAAAAATTGGAACATCATTGGCCAATCTTCAGTTACATCCATGTGGTCTCCTCCATTAGAATGTAAGTTCTTTGAGGGTAAGAATTATTTTTGTTTTTTTTTCAAAGGCAATTAGGTAGGGCAGTGAATAGAAGGTCTGGACTGAGTTAGAAATCTAGCCTCAGCCACTTACTGTATGACCACGGACAAATCACTTAATTGTCTGCTTCAGTTTCATTATCAATAATATTATTAATAACTTTCAGGGTTATTTTAAGGAGAATGTAATATTTCTAAAGTGTTTTAGAATATCTTTCAGGAAGAAATCAGTAGATTCTTTCAATTTCTATTTTATCCTCTAGTTCTAGGAATATTGAGAAATTTTTCTTTGATAAATTTGTGAAAGGTAATGTTTAGGCTCTTTTTTAAAATCATGACTTTCTGGCAGTCCAATAATTCTTTGGATCTATTTTTTTGTTTGTTTCTTGATGTCTCATAAAGTCATTGATTTACATTTGCCCAATTCTAACTTTTGAAGAATCATTTTCTTCAGTGAGCTTTTGCATTTGTCCTTTTCTATTTGACTACTACCTTTAAAAGAGAGTGCTCTTCAATGATTTTTAAAAATATTTTTTCCATTTGACTAATTCTGATTTTCAAGGCATTCTTCTCTTAATAGGATTTTTGGTCTAATCTATTTCTTAAGGTATTATTTTTCTTCAGTATTTTTTGTGCTTTCTTTATCAAAATCTATACATGATTTTCTTGTATCATTCTCATTTCTCTTCTCAAGTTTTCCTCTACCTCTCTAACTTGATTTTAAAAATCCTTTTTGAAATTCATGGCCTGAGATCAATTCACAATTTTCTTTGAGCCTTTGAATGTAGGAATTTTGACTTGGTTGTTTTCTTGAATGGTGTGTTAATCTTTCTTGTCACCATAGTAACTTTTTATGGTCAGAATTTTTTTCTGTTGTTTGCTCATTTTTCCAATCTATTTCTTGACTTTTAACTCTATGCTAAAGTGGGGCTCTGATTCCCAAGTGGAGGGGACACTGTCTCAAATTTCAGAGTTTTGTGTAGTTGTTTTCAGAGGTAATTCTGGGAAACTGTAAAGTTTTTGGGTCTTCCAAGGTGGTATGATCTAAGAAGAGGTGTATTTACTAATTTCCTGTACTATGAACTGATTTATGAGGCACCACAAATATTCTTTTTAATCCTGAAATTATGATCTCCTCTCTTGAGTTCTCAAACTCTGCTGTGCTAGTGCTAGGGCTTTTCCTCACAATGGGATTAAGACCTAGTTCTACAATTCAGATCCAAGTATAGGCAATGCAACAGAGTCTGCCCCTGGTACCAGCAAAAGGACCTCTAAATGTCCTTTCAATCAATTATTTGAATATCTTAACATCTGTGGGTTGATGTCTGGAAATTACCCCTGCTTATCCCTACCAGTCTATATCCCAAGGAAATCATAAAGAAGGGAAAAGGAGCCACATGTGCAAAAATGTTTGTAGCAGCAAAGAACTGGGAAATGAGTAGATGCCCATCAATTGGGAATAACTGAATAAGTTGTGGTATATGAAGGAAATGGAATATTATTATTGTTCTATTAAAAATGATGAACAAGCTAATTTTAGAAAGTCCTGGAAAGATTTACATGAGCAAAACAAGCAGAATTAGGAGTACATTATACACAGTAACAGCAAAATTGTGTGATGGTTCTTCTCAGTGATTGAGTGATTGAAGGCAATTCCAAACTTTGGATAGAAAACACCATTTACACCTAGAAAGAGAACTATGGAGATTGAATATAAATCACTTATTCACTTATTTTTTTGTTTTTTTTCCCTTTCTTGTGGTTTTCCCCCTTTTGTTCTGATTTTTCTCTTTCAACATAATTTATAAAGAAATATGTATTTTAAAAGTTAATATACCTGTGTAACCAGAAAATAATAAATTTAAAAAATGTTTTAAAAATTTGCCACTGTTGATTCAGTCACCCTGAGGCCTGTTCTTATTTTGCTGGGACCAGTTCTACATAGGCAAGGCCTCCATTGGTCGTTCTAGTGTAGATCTTCTAAACTGTCTTAAGCTAGAAAATTGTTCTATGCCATCTTTTGTGGCTTCTGCTGCTCCAGAATTTGTTTAGAGTCATTATTTAAAAGTGTTTGGAGGGGTTTTAGGGAAAACTCAGTCAAGTCCCTTGCTTTACTCCATCATCTTGTGCTTTGCAAATATTAAAGTACAAGTGCTAGTTATCATTATCACTCTTGTATTTCTGATTATCTAGCACCTAGTAATGGCTAAATAAATATTTGTTGATTGATTGATTGATGGGTGTAGAAATATACTATTATGATCCTAGATAGGATTAGACAGGTTGAAAAGTAACCAAGGGGAGTCCATTCCTAAGTAACCGTGACTCAGGTTGATGAGGAGTCGGTACATTCTACCAGGACTTCTCTCTTACTGAGCCAGAGAATGCTGTGGATGGCTGCTTTCCCAGGGGAGATGGTGAAGGGACCCTTCATGGTAGCTGGGCAGGTTGCTAATCCTCCTGAGTTGTGGCGTGGTCCACAGGTGGCCTGTCCTGTGTATGACAACACAGAGGCCTCCTTTACCCCAGGATGTGTGAAGTTTCCTGGGCTGATGGTCTATATTAAGTTTTATTTGTACAATTTGCCCCAGGTGGTCTTCTATACACCCCGTGGAACCAACTGTTTGGGCTTTATTGTGCTGCTGCTGAGGGGGGAAAACAAGCTACCCCCTCCAGAGCTACCCCTCACTTCTCAAGAGTCTAGGAATCTCCCCAGAGGGAAGTGATTTCCTCTGAGATTTGGTCCAGCTATAACGGGTATTCTGGGCCATCCTGCTGGAAACAAGCCAGAAGGCCTGCCAGCAACAGGGCTGGGCATGGTGGGAAGCACATCCATTCATCATGAAGGAGTGTGATGTGGAACATACGGCTCCAGAAAGAGCACAGATTTGGAGTGAAGAGACCTGGCTAAACTAGGGGTGAATGGAATATTTTAGGGAGGATCTTTTAAAAAATATTTGTTAATCCCTCTAATTTTGTCCGCCTGCATTTTGCATTTCCTTCACAAGCTAATTGTACACTATTTCAAAGCCCAATTCTTTTTGTACAGCAAAACAACTGTTTGGACGTGTATACATATATTGTATTTAATTTATACTTTAATATATTGAACATATATTGGTCAACCTGCCATCTGGGGAGGGGGAAGGAGGAGAAAAATTAGAACAAAAGGTTTGGCAACTGTCAATGTTGTAAAATTACCCATGCACCTATCTGGTAAATAAAAACTATTAAAATATAAAAAAATTGTTAATTCATTCATTCATACAAGCAAACTCTCAATCATGTCCCAAGATGTTTTGGATACTCACTACTGGGGGCTCAGAACTATATCACTCAGATATGGCATCTGTTATGGTGCTCTCCTTACTCTAAATTCTGAGAATTAGGATGTACATAGCTTCAGCAGCTGCATAGAAGGAGATCAATTATCTAGAATAGCCCTAATCCTCTCTCCTTGGCTTTTTAAATCCAATTTAACTCTATGGGCTATACTTGGACAAACTCACAAATTCCCAGAGACTTGCATCCAAACATTCACTGCTCTTACTCATTTATCATAGCATATGTAGTATAGCCAAGACAACAAAGAACTTGAATTCTAATTGACATTTAATACCTGTGTGATTCTGGCCAAGTCACTTACCTTGGGGTCTCAGTTTTATAATAGCTACAATAATAATTAAATTTAAATTACTATAACATAGTAATTTAAATAAAGTTTGCAGTATGCTTTACAAATAATATTTCATCTGACCCTCTCAACAACCTTGGGAGGTAGGTGGTATTGTAATCATCCCTATTTTACAGATGGGGAAACTGAGGTAAACAGGGTTATGTGATTTGCCTTCAGGTCTTCCTGACTCTAGGTCCAGAGCTCTATGCCATGGAACATCTAACTACTTCTTCATCTGTGAAATGAGTGGGCTGGACTAGATGACCTTTGATCTTATGAGCTCATTGACTCTAACAACAGCTCTGATCCTATATAGTTACTCAATCTAGCTACAACCCTCCATCCATGCTACATTCTCACCCCCACTTGCCACAGACACCAGGGGCCAGATTAAGAGGCAATGTTGGAGTCCAGAGCCAGGATGAAATCTCCCCTTGTTGGCTATACGAGCTTTGGCTAATCACTCAACCTCACTGACCTTCAGTTTCTCATTTATAAAATGGATATAATAATAATAGCATCTGCCTCACAGAATTTTTATGAGGATCAAATGAAATAATGTTAAATAAGCATTTGGCGAACCCTAAAGTATTAAATAAATGGGAACCATTTTTATTATCTTCTGCTACTGGGTCAAGCATGCCCACCAGGATCAGAGAGATTTTGTCTACCTAAATAGCTGTTCACCCAAGAAATGCAGACAGCTGCCTCCTCCCTTCCTTGTCCAGATGCTTGTTGAACTGCATAGACTTCATGACAGATAGAGAGGTGGATGGATGATGGATAAAATATTTATTAAACATTTACCATATAGTATATGTCATATACTACATAATAATATATTATTACATATTAAACATTTACTACAGATATTTCACAAGTGCAGTGGATAGAGCACTGGGCCTGGAGCACTCAGGAAGACCTGACTTCAAATCTGGCCTCAGACACTGACTATCTGTGTAATCCTAGACAAGTCACCTTGTTTATCTTCACTTCACCCTGTTTACCTCAGTTTCCTCATCTGTAAAATGAGCTGAAGAAAGACATGGCTAAATACTCCACTATCCCTGCCAAGAAAACCTCAACTGGAGTCACGAAGAGTCAGACATGACTGAAAAATGAATAAACAGCAACAAAAAGTCACTAATAAATCTGTCATTCTCTACCTTGGGTTCTTCAATCTTATTTTTGTGTGTGTTTTGTCTCACCACCACCACCACCCCATGTGTCCTGTGAAATATCTCGAGGCAGACACTGTCTTCTCAAGATTCTTCTCTTTGCTATATCACCCTACAAAAATAGTGATACATTTTTGTTGACTTAATGTTGAATGTTGCAGAAGATGGACTTCAAGTACAGCTTGACATATGTTGTTGCTGTTCACTCATTTCAGGCCTGTCCCACTCTTCATGCCCCTATTTACAGCTAAAATAACTGAACAACAACAACATATGCTGAGTACTGGACTAAGTGTCTGAAAACACAAATATAAACAAGTTAAGACAGTTCCTGCCCTCAAGGAGTTTATATTTCAATGGAAAAAGATAGCACATAAAGGGAAATTGGTGGAAGGGAGCATTGCTGTGGAAGAAGGTTGTGGCCATGACTGGGAAGCCCAGTGCAGCCCACAATCTGGCGGAATAAAGCCAAAGCTGGCCCATCAGTGTTTAAGGTGGTTCCAGGGGCAGAGTGGTACAGGGAGGAGCCAAAGATGATGATCCAAATGGAGATAGTTCAGAGTGGAAGGGGAAGAAAATGAAGTAGGAACCTTCATTCAGACATTAGGTAACATAGGCGAGAGTCTTATTGAGATGAGAGAGGTGTAGTGTTTGCAAAAAGTCAAAAAGCAATTAGGAATCAACTATTTCCTGGGCAGCTTGACACAGTGGATAGAGGGCTTCATCTGGGAATTACTTATATCACGAAATCACAGCTCCTTGATTCTCTATGTGTCAAGGAAGATATGTTTAAGTAACTGTTCATATGAAGAAAAAAAGCCTGGTGTTTTTTTTTTAGTGTATTTGGTAAGTTATACAAAAGTGAAACAATCAATATTTTAAATTTTATCCCTATATTGGGTTTTAGAGATCAAATGGCAAGCAGCATGGTCAATGAGAGAAAGCTGAGATGCTAGATTCATAGAGCTGGGCATGGCAATATGATCTGAGTTCCAGAGCAATGGGACCAAAGCTAATGGGAATTCACACAGAACAGGGTCAGTGTGGAAGGTAGGATTAGGTGACTATGATATGGTGTATAAAGTGTCAAATCCTATTCCCACCACTATTTCTGTGGCCTTGAGCAAATCATATAATCTCAGTAAGCCTCCATCTGTAGAATGGGGATGATAATTAGCATCTACCTCAAAATCATCAAATGTAAGATCTGGAAAGGATCTCAATGGCCATATAGTCCAACCCATACCCAATAAAATGCCCACTGTAATATACCTAACATGTCATAAGACTTCCAAAATTGGGGATGCTATTACTTCCCAGTACAACCCATTCCGTTTTGGGATAATTTGTTAGGAAATTTAAATCAAGTCTACATTTGCTTCTTTCAAAATTTCTACCCAGTGTGCTTGCTCTTTTCTGTTCTCTGGAGCAAACAGAACAAATCTAATCCTTTTTCCACATATCTTTTAAATCCTTGAAGAAAGTGATCATGTTCCCCAGGAATCCTCCCTTCTCAAAGCTAAACTTCTCCAGTCCCCTCACCTGATTGTTATCTAACATGAAGTCAAAGCCCTTTGACATCCTGATTGTTATTCTCTGGACTCTCTCCAGCTTATCAATGTCTTTCATAAATTGGGGTGCTCAGAACTGAAAACAATACTCCACATATAAATCTGCTGAGTTCTGAATGCAGCCACAATGGTCTATTTAGACAGCTCCCTCTGTTCTGTCATATTGAAATTGTGTTTCTGATGGAGAATTTCTGGTGAGCTTTCTCCCTTTTCCTAGAAGCTACGTCCCTTGGTAAAGCCTAGGATCATTTTAGCTTTTTTTCATTGTTGTTAGGATCAAGTGAGATTAACATATGCAAAGCGCTTTGCAAACCTTCAAGTACTATATAAATGCCAGTTATCATTATTTTTAATGCTACTTTACTTCTCAGGGAGGATTACCCCAAAATGGCATAATTATATGGTGACCGTATACCCTTCATGTTGTAGGGAAGGCAGCTGTTCATGTTCCCTCAGCCTCTTAGTAGAAAAAAGTGCAGCTGTAAGGTCAGATATGCACCAAGTATTTCATCGGTTTTTTCTTTCAGAAACCCCATGAGGAATAAATCCTACACCCACCTGCCTGCTGACATCTCCAGAGCAAGCAGACAAGCATGAAGAGTTGGGTGTGTGGTAAGTACTGGACTCCTAGGACAGTATGATCAGTTATAAACTTGGTTAAGCAGCAGAACTACAGACACACGGGAGCCTGCCCAGAAACTAGTCTGTGTATTTCATCAGCAAAGCCCAAGAGGGATCATCACCGGAGATTGGAGAGATACCCTGGGAAGAGGGTTGCAGTAATAACCTAGTGGTTACCAGATTAGAGACACTGCATGTGTGTGGATAAAATCCAATTCAGCACAGGGCACTCTTGAGCAAGGGATTCCTTTAACAATAATATTATCACTGGGAAATCTTTAGCTATTTACCTCCTGGTAACCAAACCATACTCAAAAGGAATCTCAGGAATGAACTTCTCCATCAGGAGCACAATTTTAATATGGCAGACCAGAGGGAAATATCTAAATGGGCCATTGTGACTGCATTTAGAACTCATCAAACAGCACAAATTCTATAGGACTTACAGAAATGTGAGAAAGGGCAAATAGCTGAGGACAAATATAAAGAGACACTACCATTCATAATGATTTTTTTAAGCACTGACTATATGCTGTGCACTAGGGATACACAAAAATGAAAGTTCCTATACTTAAGAATGCATTCTATAGACATAAGTAACACAAACAACTGAATGTAGATCGCAGCATGCTATTTCCACCTTTTTTTCCCCTTCTATTTCTTTTTGTCATGGCCTTCCCCTTTTATTCTGATTTTCCTCTCCCAAGATGATTGATATGTAAATATATAAAAAATAAATGTACATGTATAACTTTATATATATATATATATATATATATATATATATATATATATATATATATATATATATATATATGTATGTATATATATCTTTAAAAAAAGGAGCACAAACACAGAACACAGAATCACTAAATTTAGGAGTTATAAGTGACCCCAGTTGCTATCAAGTATCATCGAGATCCAACAAAATTTCTATGGGAAGACTTCCAATAAGGAAGGTTGTATCTCTTGAGACAACCTATTCTGCTTTGGGATAGCTTTAATTGTTAGGAAGTCTTTTCGAAAACTCATATGCACTGATGCAAAGTGCAGTGAGCAGAATCAGGAGAACATTGTACATTTTATCAGCAACATTGTGTAATGATCAACCATGACTGATTTAGCTCTTCTTGCAACATAATAATTCAAGACTAGTCCAAAAACCTCATGATGTTTTGTTCACATTTAGAGAAAGAACTGATGGATCAAAGCATACTATTTTCACCTTCTTTTAGGGTGTTTTTTTCTTTTGTTCTTTTCTTCTTTTATGACATGATTGATATGGAAACATATTTTACATGATTACACATAAATAATTTGTATCAAATTGCTTAGGGAGAGGGCAGAAGAGGGAAGAAGGGAAGGAAAATATAGAACTCAAAAATTTTATATAAAATGAATAAATGAAAAAGTCAAATATTATTGAAAAGGGGGGAAAGGAAGTCTTTTCTGGCATACAACCGAAATTGGCTTTTTTTTGCAACTGGCCTCCTTGATATTCCTTGCACACAACACACTAGGAATTTTCACTGGCTGAATCTCATGCTTTTTATTTTCTCCTTTATCTCTACTTCCTGCTTCCTTAGCTTCCTCAACTGAAGTCCCTCTTGCAAAAGTCATTATGCTGTATGTTTTTTATTCATATTTGGTTGTTTGCACGATTAAACTGTGAACTCTTTGAGGACAGGGACTATATTTTGCCTTTCTTTGTATGTCCAGAACATAATCCAGGGCCTGACACATAGTAGGTGCTTAATAATGCTTCTTGATTTGACTTAGCTTAGCTTGACTTGCACCCACTGGAAGAATTCTTGCAGGGCTCTGCCTTGTGGAGTCAGAAAAGACAAGTCTAGTGCCTTCTCCACATGACATCCCTTCAAATATACGAAGACAGCTATCATATCCTCTGTGAGGGTTCTCTTCCAAATCAATCAGCCAGCATTTATTCAGTGATACATCTCACAAAGGACTGACCCAAGTCAACATAATTATATGGTGACAGATTACCCCTCATGTCATATTGATTGATTAAGTATTTATCTACAGCACCAGGCCCTGTGCTAGTGCTGAGGATATGAATACAAAGAATAAAATGATCCTGACTCACAAGGAGTTTATATTCTAATAAGGGCATAGGAGAGACAATGAGCACATAGGTAAGTATATGCAGAAAAAAGGTAATGGATAACTATAAATATACACAAGACAGTTTGGGGAGAGGGCTTAGAAATTGAAGAGATTGGGAAGGGCTTTATATGAAAGCTAGTACTTGAATTTCTTCTTAAAGGACTCTTATGAGGCAGAGATGAGGAGGGAATATATTTCAGACATTTGGAACAGTCAATCCAAAAAAAAAATGGAAGATAGGAAGACAGAGAGACTGCTTTGGCTGGATTACCTAGTTCTGCAGAAGATTAAACGTTCCCAAATTCTTCAGTCAGTCCTCAGATGACCTTAACCTTTTTGGTTGACTCCCTCCCTCCAAATATTCTCCAGTTTATCAATGTTTTCTCTAAAATAGGGTGGCTCCGGAGGAAATATGCAAATAAAATGAAGAAAGAGATTTATTTTCTTTTTTTTAAATAAAAGCTTTTTATTTTCAAAATATATACTTGAATGACTTTTAACATTTACTCTTACAAAATCTTGGAAACAGATTTATTTTCTTTAAAAAAAAGGTACAAACATGTGGGGGATCAGATAACCTCATAGAAAGTGGCACTTGAACTAACCTTGGAGGAAGCTAAGGATTCTAAGAGGTGGAAGTTAGGAGGAACAGGATTTCAGGCATCACAGAGTCAGCTTGTGCTAAGGTCTAGATGAGAAAAAAAAATCTATGAACAATAGCAATGGAGCCATTCTATCTGGAACAGAGAATACATGTATGATACAGATGTACAATTTGCCTGGAAAGACTAGAGCCAGATCACCATGAGGTTTTTTTGGTTGGCTTGTTTTTTATTTTACTTTAATGGAGGCAATCAGAGTTAGGTGACTTCTCCAAGATCATGCAGCTAGGAATATCTGAAGTCAGATTTGAATTCACATCCTCCTGATTCTAGGGCCAATGTTTTCTCTTTTGTATCATATAATTACATGGTGTCTCTCATTATAAGTGTTTACACCAAATACAGTTTGTGTTTTATCTGATTTGTGCTTTAAAATATCAATTCAGGAGTAGCTAGGTGATACAGTGGAAAAAGCATTGGCACTGGAGTCAGGAGAACCTGAATACAAATCAGGCCTCAGACACTTAATTAATTAATACTTACTCTTGAGAAGTCAATTAATCCCCATTGCCTTGCCAAAAAAAAATATATATATATGGTTCACTCTTCAATACTCCAGTCTTTGTATTGCCTTGCTTTTAACAATTTCTTCAGCACTTTTATAGGAATCTGGATTGGGAAAGACAAGGAGACTTACTGAGATATTGCTGTAATTTTGTCCTGATGAGACATAATGAGGACCAGAACCATCATAGTGGTGATTGTGTGAGTGAAGAGGAGAGAAGGAAGAAGGTACAGCTGTGATCTACCTGTGAAGGTACAATCAACATGTTGCTGACAATCAGTTGAATATGAGCGTTGATGGAGAAGGAAAAATCAAGGATTCCTCTGAGATTGCAAACTATTTTGTAGTAATGACTAAAATACTAAGGACAAGGAAAAGAGATCTTTTTTTGAACTCTGTTGAGTAAAAGACAAAAATTTAAAATGCAAAATACTTGAAATGGAAGAGATGAAGACACTGACAACAGAAAAATGATGGACCTGTTCAATTGTCATTTTGCTTGGTCTCTATATCAAGAAGAGCGATGTTTAAATTGGAAAGTATAGAAGGGGGGAAAGCCAACTAGTATGTTGAAACCCACAGTGAGTAAAGTTATAATAACAAGGTACATAGTTGTCTTCTAAGAGTCTGGATCAATGAGTTCACATACCTACTTCCCAGGATATTGGAAAGAATGTTTGAATGTGAGCCAAACTGTGGAGAAAAGTTGAGGAGCTCTATACAGGACAAAAGAAGAATAAATACATATCCTATTTTCAAAATGCAAAAGAAGGTATCTACAGATGATGGGTCTGTGAGCTTGATTTCATTTCCTGGCTAAATTATAGTATATATATATTAGTAAAGGTGAGAGGTGGGGTGCAGGAGTGAGGAAAGAGCTGGTTTTACACAGACACAGTTAAAAAAATAGTCACATGAGGGAGAGAGCAACTTCAAGAAGCACAATCCCTTAAATTAGGGCTTCTTAACACTTTTTCCACTCATGACCCTTTTTTACCAGATAAATTTTTATGTAACTGAGGGTATATAGGTATATAGGAAAAAAAAAATATATATATATATATATATATATATATATGTGTGTGTGTGTGTGTGTGTGTGTGTGTGTGTGTGTGTGCATACACACACACATACATATATTTCACTCTTTAATACTCCAATCTTTGTATTGCCTTGCTTTCAACATTTTTTTCATAGCAATGGTTAGCAACTTCTAGAAGTCTATGCCATAGTTAATTTTAATAGTATTTTATTTTTCCAAATACGTGCGAAGATAGGTTTCAACATTTATCTCTGCAAAAATCTTGCGCTTCAAATTTTTCTTCCTCTTCCCTCCTCCCTTTGCAAGACAGCTAGCAATCCGATATGTTAAGCATGTACAATTCTTGTAAAAATATTTCCATATTCATCATGCTACACAAGAAAAATCAGATCAAAAGAAAAAAAAAAACGACGTGATTAAAAAAACAAACAACAAAAAAGATGGAAATACTATGCTTTAATCCACATTCAATCTCCACAGTTTTCTCTCTGGATGTGGATGGCACTTTCCTACAGAAGTCTATGGGAACTGCCTTGATTTATCTCATTGTTGAAAAGAGCCAAGTCCATCACAGTTGGTTATCATACAATTTTGTTTTTATTATGTACAATAATCTCTTAGTTCTTAGCATCAGTTCATGTAAGTCCAGGCTTTTTTGAACTCACCCTCCTAGTTGTTTCTCATAGAACAATAATATTCTATTACATTCATATACCACAACATATTCAGTGATTCCCTGAATTATGGGAATCTACTCAATTTCCACTTTCTTTATGCCATAGTTTAGAGTGGAGGTCCTTCAAATGTGGTCCGTGGATCTCTGTGAGTTTCTAAGACCCTTTAAGGAAATCTTTAGATTAAAACCATTTTCATAATAAAAACTAAGATGTTATTAACCTATTGACATACTTCCTACCTTATCCAACTACATATCTGTGTGAAATTAGATATTCTTCAACCAAAACAATATATCAACAACAATCTGAATGCAGAAGCAGGGATGAGAATCAAGTTACTTTCTATTTAATCAAACATTATGGAAATTTAAAGCAATGACACTCTTCTCACTAAAAGTTTATTTTTTGTTTGTTTGTTTCAGAATATATATCCATTATCATCAAAGTGATTATGTGTAATCAGTTTATTATTGTGATTTTAAAATGAGTTAAATGTTTTAAGTTTTTTTTTTAAATCAATTTTAATTTCTAATATGGTAAATACTGATAGATATAACTTATATAAACAAAGCTTGGAGGAGTCTTAAATAATTTTTATGAGTGTAAAGGATTTCCAAGATCAAAAAACTTGAGAATCATTGCTTTAAAGTAATCAATAATAACCTTGCCAATTTCCATGTCCTTCCAAAGTTCTTATTTTCTGAAAACTACTTGATATCAGTATACTACTGTATAGTATATATAGGATATAGTGCTGTAAACTATAGTACTTTAAAACAATAGTTCTAAAGTTTTTTTGTTCAGGAAAACATGGTACACAGCAACAACAACAGACTTGGTTTTTTTCAACAATGAGGTGATTCAAGGCAATTCCATTAGACTTGTGATGGAAAGAGCCATCCACATCCAGAGAGAGAACTATAGAGACTGAATGTGGATCACAGCATAATATTTTCAACTTTTTTTTTGACGTTGTTTGCTTATCTTTTCTCCTTTTTGGTCTGATTTTTCTTGTACAGCATGATAAATGTGGAAATGGTTAGAAAAGTTGCACGTGTTAAAGCTATATTGGATTATTTGCTGTCTAGGGGAGGGGGGAGAGAAAAATTTGGAACATAAGGTTTTGCAAGGGTGGATGTTGAAAACTATCTTTGCATGTATTTTAAAAAATAAAAAGCTATTATAAATTTAAAAAAATAAAACATAAAATAGTTTATTGGTTCTTGGTAGCTTTTTTCATTTTTGATTGAGCTTTCCTTTGAGCTTCAGCGTAAATGATTGTATTTCATTGTGGCCTTGGATGATCCTTGAAATGCTTGACTTCCCTATACCAACAGCCATTGCAATTTCTCTGAAAGTCATTGTAGTGTGCTCTCTAAGAGCCATAACTTATGCATGTCTCCTTGCAGTGACAACCTTTTTTTTTTTAATTAAAGTTTTTTTTTTTTATTTTCGAAACATACGCATGGGTAATTTTTCAACATTAATCCTTGCAAAACTGTGTTCCAATTTCCCCTTTTCTCCCACCCCCTCCCCTAGACAGCCAGTAATCCAATATATGTTAAACATGATAAAAAATATGTTAAATCCAATATATGCATACATATTGATACAATTATCTTGCTGCACAAGAAAAATCAAATCAAATCAGAAAAAAGGGACACAAAAATAAAATGCAAGTAAACAACAACAAAAAGAGTGAAAATGCTATATTGTGAACCACACTAAATTCCTACACTTCTCTTTCTTGATGTAGATGGCTCTCTTCGTCACAAGATCATTGGAACTGTCCTGGATTCATCTCATTGTTGAAAAGAGCCACGAGGGACAACCATTTTTAAGAGCCACAGAATTTAAAATATCTCAAACCAAATTTATTCATTTAAATAAATTAAATTAAATTAATTTTGAAATTTATGTATGGCACAAAAATCCAGCACTTGTCTGACAGAACCAACTAAAGGTGGAGAAACCAGTTCAATCTGGTTTCATCTTAAGGTCAGACATCCTCAGTCAGCCTTTTGCCAGTAGAAACACACACATGACCACTGCTGTCATAAATGAAACTACCTCAGAGTTGTACTTTGTCCCAAGGATTTCCCACATTACTCTTAAAGTGTCATGTTCTTTCATACACAGGCTGGAGTTGAAGGTGTCTTCAAATATTTGAAAGGCTTTTATGTGAAAGAGAAATGAAATTAATTAAGCTTAGAAAGTAAATCCCTTGAGGACAGGAACCAGTTTGGGATTTTAATCATTGTATTCCGGGATACTGATTGTATTCTCAGTATTGATTAGCAAGGGTTGGTTGTTAAATTTTAAGTGAAAATATTTCTCCCTCAGAAAAGGTCAAAGGCTACAAAATGAGGCTTGATCGTCGTTTTGTTATTTGTTCAGAGGGAAGAAAGTAATGAAGAAAACCGTAAAAATGAAGATTAAACTAAAAAGTTCATTCTGTGTTTTCAGAGGTAGTTTAGCTTTTACATTGAATGACTGAATGCTTAACCCCCAAAGGACAAAACGAGAATGCAGAACCAGATCGAGCTGCAGAATCAGGAAACTGAAGCCACAAATTTGGGTGTGTCTTAAGGAGGAAAAAAAAAACAAAACAAAATAAAACAAAACCAAAACCAGAAAAATGTATTTGTATGAGATTAGATTTTCTCCATAAACTTCAGCCGAAACAATGTTTTGCAACAATCTGAATGCAAAAACAGAAGAATCCAGTTGTTTTCTATTAAGCCATACATTATGGCGACTTATAAAATTATGTAAAACAAAGCCAGTCTTCTCACTAATTTTTTTTTGAAAATATATCCATTTTGTCATTTAAGTGGATTGTTTATTTTTAGTTTTGATTTTTAAAATTCATTTTTCCGAATCCATAGAACTGTCCCAAAATGAAAAGGCCTACCTCAGAAGAAAGTAAATTGGCCAATTTCTGAGATCCTTTTGAACTTGAAGGGTCTGGTACCTGCATTTTTGTATTCACTAGTCTTGAATGACCCTCATTACCAATAATACCAACCTGTAATCACCCTGTTTACACCTGATGGGAGCTTCTGGAATTGTCTTCTGCAGCCCCCAAACTATCAGTGGTCAGTTCTGTGGACCTCACAGGTTGTTCTGAGAAAAACTTTGAAAAGTTCCAACTTTTGCAATAGGCATCCTCCACTTAACATTGCTTTGCCCAGCATAGTTTTGCCCTCACATCATTTAGTCTTACACTATCCAGACTTAACCATACCATTGTGCAAATCAGGCTGAGGCATTGTTCCACAAAAACATAAATTTCAAAGGCAGTGAGGATCTAGGCTAAGTCCTGAGCCCCTAGGGCATGGATTTCCCCACTAGTGGCAGTCTGCTTTCCATCACCACAGTCTAATCCCTCTTCCCTGTGTCAGCTCTCCCAGTACATAAAGATAGCTATCATTTCTCCCAAGTCATTTTTTTTCTCTAGGTTAAACATTTCCAATTGAAATGGTCTCCAGTCTCCTCATTGTCCTGGGCATCCTTTTCTGGACCCAGATTCAAAATTCTAGAGTTAGAACAGATTTTATAGGTTATCTATTTCAACGTTATCATTTTACAAATGAAGAAACTGAGGTCTGGAGAACCAACATGATAGCCAATATCACATAATTAAATAATTTGCAAGGTGGGAATTAAAATGTAGCTCCTGTGACTACAATTCCAGTGTTCTTTGTCAAAGTTTTCTAAAAGGCATTTAGAACTGAACACAAGAATTCCAGATGTCATCTGAGCAGGGACGAGAACAGTAGAAATTATCATTTCCTTCCTCTGGAATGCTATGCTTCTATTAATGAAGCGCAAGAATGAATCAGCTTCTTTGGCCCCCATGTCACTTGTCTGTGGGTGTCCTCCAAGAACCTATATTGGGTGCCCTTCTTTCCCCCCTCCACTGTACTATCTCATCCAAATTGACCTCTCTAGACAGCTTCCCCCTCTTCGTCATTAGAATGGTTTGTGTTTTGTCAGCAGAATTCCATTCTTGACAGTTTTCCCATTTCTCCTGAATTAACTTCTCTACTGTTTAGGGTCACAGGACCCTTTCTATTTGTTTTATGAGATCTAATAAATCTGTCCCAAAATATAGGGTACATGGCAAGCTAAGTTCAGTTTTCCTCTCCTTTGTGTGCTCTAAGATGGAATAATTGCTTCCTTTCAAAAGTCCTGTCTTTTTTCTTCAGGAAACGATCCTTCCAAATTGAAAGCATTTCTAGTCATATGAAAAAGTGCTCCAAACCACTATTGATCAGAGAAATGCAGACTAAGACAACTCTGAGGTACCATTACACATCTCTCAGATTGGCTAAAATGACAGGAAAGGATAATGACAAATGTTGGAGGGGATATGGGGAAACTGGGATACTGACACATTGTTAGTAGAGTTGTGAACTGATTCAACCATTCTGGAGAGCAATTTGGAACTATGATCAAAGGGCTATCAAATTGTGCACACCCTTTGACCCACAGTGTTACTACTAGGCTTATATCCCAAAGAGATCTTAAAGGAGGGAAAGGGACCCACATGTGCAAGAATGTTTATGGCAGCCCTTTTTGTAGTGACCAGAAACTGGAAACTGAATAAATGCCCATTAATTGGAGAATGGCTGAATAAGTTATGGTATATGAATGTTACGGAATATTATTTTTCTGTAAGAAATGACCAGCAGGATTATTTCAGAGAAGTCTGGAGAGTCTTACATGAACTGATGCTGAGTGAAATGAGCAGAACCAGGAGATCATTGTACACGTTGACAAGATTATATGATGATCAATTCTGATGGACGTGGCTCTTTTCAGCAATGAGATGATTCAAGCCTGTTTCAATGGTCTTGTGATGGAGAGAGCCATGTACACCCAGAGAGAACTGTGGGAACTGAGTGTGGATCACAACAGAGGATTTTCACTGTTTTTTGTTGTTGTTTGCTTGCATTTTGTTTTCTTTCTCATTTTTTCCTTTTTTTAATCTGATTTTTCTTTTGCAGCAAGATAATCGTGGATATATGTATATATGCATATGTTTAACATATATTGGATTACTTGTCATCTGGGGGAGAGAATGGAGGGAAGAAAGGGAAAAATTTGGAACACAAGGTTTTGCAAGGGTGAATGTTAAAAATTATCCATGCATATGTGTTGAAAATGAAAAGCTTTAATAAAAAAATTATTTTTTAAAAAAAAGGAACTAATTCTTCCTTTCTGGTCAGAATGAAACCCTCTTTTTGCTTCCTCCATATTTTAATGAATGAAATTATCATTATAGAAAATAAAAAAAATTTATCAGGAGCTTCTCTTCTAGCAGAAAATTCCAATAGATATTGAAATTCTCTAATGATACTATTCCAGATCTAGTATTGGGTGTCTCCATCTATATTATGTACCTTTACTGGGAAGATAGTAGCAAATTCCTGGCATAATATCACTCCTATTTGTCCTTCCATTAGTTCTCATTGAAAGGTATTTTGCCATGTTTCTGTCCTCCAATTCTTAGATTTCTTCAACTGAATGTATCTTCTTAACATACAAATTTATTCCACTATATTTTTTGCTTATGTTGTCCGTTTGAATTAGGTATATGCTTCTATAACTATATTCCATTCTTGCATATGATGCCAGCAAGAGTCAGTGATACCTATAATACTGATTTATCTCCTTGTATTAGGATCTATATAATAACTAGTATTTATTTAGAACTTTAAGATTTTCATAATTTTATCCTTCTAACAACCCAGGAAAGTAGGTGCTATTATCATCCATTTTAATTGTGAGTAAGAGAGATAAAATGATTTATCCAGGGTGATATAGATAATAACTATTCAAAGCTGGATTTGAACTCAGGTCTTCTTGACTTCAGGTTCAATGCTCTGTGTACTAAAGCACCACCAGCTGCCTATATACCTAGTTTGTTGTCCATCGCTTATGCATTTGTGAATAATTCTCTAGAATTTGTGAATATTCTCTCTAGACTAACTCTGTTTAATGACTGATCCCTTTCTTGGATTTTATTTTCTTGTGAATTACTTGTCTTTACTGTTATTCGTCTTCCTGCTCTATCTCTGTTACTTTTTGTCAGATAAATATAAGCAGTTTTCTCTCTATTCTTTATTTATATTTACAATTTAAATTATATTTATACTGACATTACATACATAAATATTTATATTACATTCCCACTATATTTATAATATCTTTATATTTTCCTACATTTACTATATGTTTACTATAAGTTTTACTTGGAAACTACAGCAAACATTAATGAAGAAAACTACTTTTGCTTAAAAATTATTTACATTTAATTTTATTTAAATTTAAATATCACTATGCTCTTTGAATTTTTTCTCTAAATGTACATCAGCTTCTTCTCTCTATTACATTTCATTCACTTTACTTCATGTGATTGCCATTAGTATGTTCTTCATTTTGTGAGCCTGCTTTTCTCACACTGCACTATTTCACAAAGGCCTTTTCAGATTTCTTTATTATATATATATATATATATATATATATATATATATATATATATATATATATAATTGTCAGTATTAATTACATTACAGTATAGTACAATATAATTACATTATTCTATAAAAATAGACCAACATTTATTTAACCATTCCTGTACTATTGGATATTTAGATTGCTTCCAGTTTTATGTAATTGCAAATTATATTCCAAGAAATAGCCTTAAACACTATATATTTTTAATTTAAAATTCCCTTAATTAGAATTTCAAATTTCCTGGTAAATATATTTTTTCTAGCCCTTGTTAGATGCACTCCAACTACATAAGAGACCACCCTCCCTATATCTTATGTTATGGTCTGTTGTTAGATACCATTAAAAACCAACTAGATATTCATTTCCCAAAACTACATTTCTCTTCTGAAGCCTATTCCTTTAACTGACAGCAGCAATGGAGCTATCACCTGTAACTGTGAGGTCTTCAGTTTCCTGCCCAGAACTTTATGGTATTCAGCAATGCTCCCCCCCACCCCCGAGGCAATTGGGGTTAAATGACCTGCCCAGGGTTACACAGCTGGGAAGTGTTAAGTGTCTGACATTACACTTGAACTCAGGTCCTCCTGACTTCAGGACTGGTGCTCCTTCCGATGGGTCACATAGATGTCCCTTAGCAATGGTTTTTTAAAGGTTTGTCTTTGTCACCTAATCTACACGTTATACAAGTCATGTACTTCATCCTGATATATATTGAATATACTGAAAAGCCAACATACTTAAGATTCTTAATAAATGTTTGCTGACTGATTGACTGATATGTGCCAGTTTAAACTAAGACCAAATTGGTATCACCCAGAGAATAGTTCTTAGCCACTACTACAATACTTGCCTCTTATCTTCTTTTTTCTTCTATCAAAATTACATTTATTGTTTTACATATACACATATATAACCTGTATTTGATTGCTTCCCATCTCAGGGAGAGGGGAAGGTAGTGAATGAAAGAGGTGGGATAGAATTTAGAACTCAAAGCTTTTTTTAAAATTGTTTAAATTGGTCTGATATTAACAGAAAAATTTTAGATGAAAAAATTAAAGCCATATTTTTAGTCATATGAAAAAAAATGCTCTAAATCACTATTGATTAGAGAAATGCAAGTTAAGACAACTCTGAAGTATTACTACACATCTCTCAGATTGACTAAGGTAACAGGAAAAGATAAAGATAAATGTTGGAAGGAATGTGGGTAAACTGAGACACTAATACATTGTTGGTGGAGTTGTGAACGGATCCAACCATTCTGGAGAGCAATTTGGAACTATGCCCAAAGGGCTATCAAACTGAGCAAACCATTTGATCTAGCAGTGTCTCTACTGGGCTTATATCCCAAAGAGATCTTAAAGGGGGGAAAAGAACCCACATGTGCAAGAATGTTTGTGGCAGCCCTTTTTGTAGTGGCCAGAAACTGGAAACTGAATGGATTCCCATCAGTTGGGGAATGACTAAATAAGTTGTGGTATATGAATGTTACATAATGTTATTGTTCTATAAGAAAGGATCAGCAGGATGATTTCAGAGAGGCCTGGAGAGACCTACATGAACTGATGCTAAGTGAAGTAAGTAGAACCAAGAGAACATTGTACCAGCAACAAGATTATGTGATGAACTTGGCTCTTTTCAGAAAGCAATGAGATGATTCAGGCCAATTGAAATAGACTTGTGATGGAGAAAGTCATTTTCATTTAGAAAGACTTCTGTGGGGACTGAATATGGATCAAACGTTTTGTTGTTTGCTTGTTTTTATTCTATCTCACTTTTTCCATTTTGATCAAATTTTTCTTGTGCAGTATGAGAATTATGGTAATATGTTTAGAAGAATTGCACATGTTTAACCTATATTGGATTACTTGTCATCTAGGGGAGGGAGTAGGTGGGGAAGGGAGAGAAAATTGGGACAAAAGTTTTTGCAAGGGTCAATGTTGAAAACTATTTTTGCATGTATTTTGAAAATAAAAAAAACTATTATTAAAACTGTTTTAACATGCAATTGGGGAAATGATATATGTATATGTATACATACACTCATATAAATCTATAATTTATTTTTAACTAAAAAACCCCAAAACAGTAACAGTTGAGTTTCAAAACATTTCCCTCCTGCTCTCCTGTCCTCCACCCATTGAGAATGGCTCTTATCTTCTAATTATTACCAGGTGGCCTCTCTTGGCAGCAGCACACATCATTCCATGGAGCACATGAGTTGACTTCCTAACTGAACTGTCCATGCAGCTTGCTCGTCTCCTACTAGAGAATTCAGGGGTCCATCCCAGGTCACATTCTTTCATCACCCAACCTCCTCACTCTGCTTAAGATACTCCATCTTCATTTCACCTTTGAACCCCTCTTTTTTCCATTTTTAGTGCTCCTTCTCTTAAGAAGTTGGTGAGAGTCTGGCTGAAATAGATATCTTGTAGGGAAGGACAAAAGTATGTCCTTATTCTGGGATCATGGGGGCTATCTTGCCCATCTTCAAGGAGGAGGGAGACTTGAAACCTTGAGGGAAGAAATGGCAGCATCAGAATGGAAATGTATGAGGATTAGACTTGCATCTGAGCATGTAAGGGGGTGAAGTTGCATTGCTGCTGCTACCCACCACTGACTTACAAAGGAACTAACAGGAAAGAGAATGCTGAAATGGTGAAGCTCTAGCTGAACTTGAAGCAGAGACTCAGTAGCCATAGTCATCCCTGTTGCAAAAAGCAAAACTGTGGCTGAAAGCGAAACTGGTGACATCCATACTTTTGTATTCTTTGCTTCACTTTTACTCTTGAGATTCAATCTGGAGTCTAGTGTTGAAATGTATCCCAATCCTTATTTTTTTAAGGGTTTATTTTGATTTTACATTTTCCAATTAAAAAAAGAAAGAAAGAAACTGATTTCTCTAAAATCCCAAGATAATTTCAGTACTGGTTTTGTACATATGCCCTTGGGCATTAAAGACAGCTGAATCTGGGTGGGGAAGTAAAGAATGGTAAAACACTCAAGATGGTAAAGCATAAAAAGCATAGGAGATTTTATATGGTGATATGGATTCACTAGACAGAGATAGATTGTCTAATCCCTGAGACTACCAGCTGGGGGCTCAAGATGAACAAAAGAGATTTTATTGATTCATATTCATCTAGCTTCCAAAAGTAGATATCACATGGAAAGGCATTCCCCTGGGTAAAGGAGCCTGAGGCTAGCGTTTCTGGTAGAAGGCAAAAGGAGGAGAGCTAGAATAAGTTCCTCTGAGATCGTTGCTATTAGGGCACCTTTGATATTCCATCACCTATCCTAAGGGAGGTTAAGGAAATCTTTCATCCATTGGTGGAGCTGAGGGCTGTTCCTAGAAATTCTCACCTGAAAGGAGCAATTTGGGCACAGAAGATGCTACACACACAAAAGCAGGAGCCACCCAAGAGAATGTAATCTGTTCTGTTCTCCAAGCTTTTGTCCTTTAACAATTATATACCAACAACATTTCTAGTGCACGAATATAGAAATACAAGTAGATGCCAGCATATTTAAATAGCATTTGGAGTCTTTCAAAGCCTTTTACAAATATTCTTTCACTTGATCCTCGAAATGCTAGAAGGTAGATGCTACCAGCAGCTCTTTTTACACATGAGGAAACTGAGAATACATGACTTGTACAGTCTCAGGCTGTAAGTATTTGAGGTAGGTTTAGCATTCAGGTTTTCCTAAGGTCCATTGTCGAGCACCATCTATCTTTAAGCGTACCTCCACTATTGCTAGACATTCTTCCAAGGAATCCTTCATCTTCCCCATCAACACTTACCAATCTAGATTTTGTTTTCTTGTAATTATTGCTCTGAGTACCAGAGGAAACACAAGTTTAGTTTATTTTCTGAAAGTCACTTTAAAATTACTCTTTTCCTCCATTCTTGAGGGACCTAAAATTCTGTCTGCTGACAACATTTTTAGACCATAATATTCTGAGTGTGTGTATGTCTGTCTCTCTCTGTCTCTCTGTCTCTCTCTGTCTCTCTGTCTCTTTCTCTCTCTGTGTGTGTATATATATATATATATGTGTGTGTGTGTGTGTGTGTGTGTGTGTGTATGTATATTATTATTATTATGGTGGTACCTTTGCATTAATCTGATTTGATACTCATAGAATTCAGTATTCAACCATTTGAATACTCTATCACTGTATCCAAATAGTGGACACTTCACTGGATGCTTGCTCTGCGCTTCTCAAACTTGGTTGTAATATTGGTTGAGCAGTAGGGATGTGAGTATACTGCTCAGCCCCACCATTGCTGCAATGACCTTTGGCCACGAGCAACTCCTCCCCAGTGAAGGTGGCTGTGTTCAGGACTGTTGATTGGAGAACATGATGTTTAGCCTATGGGCATCAGTGGGCAGGTTGTGGGGGAGTTCCTGCAGGAGGATGTGATTACAACATATAGTCTCTGGATTCCCAAAACCGTGCTACTGGAAGGGGCACGGAACAGTCGGTGTGCTGATCAGAAAGTGGTGTCTCGGGCACCATGGCAGAAGTCTAGGTGGAGTTGAGGTAATGGAGGAGAAATCAGGACTCCTGGCAGCCCCAAGCCCCAGGTTGTGGTCCGAGGTCTGGGAAGCAGAGGGCACAGGATCATAGCTTCCACCTCCACATTTAGCCCTCCTCCCCCTCAGGGAAGCTTGGGTGGCAGGAGGTAGAGCAGTTGGCTCAAAAAGGGAAGAACCCAAAACAACTGGATATTGAGTGGATGCCCATCAGTCGGGGAATGGCTGAATAGGTTGTGGTATATGAATATAACGAAATATTATTGTTCTGTAAGTAACGATGAGCAGGTTGATTTCGGAAAAGCCTGGGAAAACTTATATGAACTGATGCTGAGTGAAGGGAGTAGAACCAAGAGAACATTATCCATAGTAACAGCAAGATTATGTGATGATCATCAGCAATGGACTTGGCTCCTTTCAACAATGCCGTGATCCATGACAATTCCAATAGCCTTAGGATGGAAAATGCCCTCTGCATCCAGAGAGAAAACTATGGATCAGAGCATGGTACTTTTATCTTTTTTGTTATTGTTTCTTTGCTTGCTTGTTTTTTCTTTCTTTCTTGTGTTTTCTTCCTTTTTGATCTGATTTTTATTGCACATATGGAAACATGTTTAAAAGAATTGCGAAAATTTAACCTATATCAGATTGCTTGCTGTCTTGGAGAGGGGGAAGGTAAGAAAAGGGGAGAGAAAAGTTTAGGACACCAAGTTTTACAAAAATAAAGGTTGAAAATTATCTTTACATATATTTGGAAAAATAAAATACTATTTTTTTAAAATGGGAGGAGCCCAGCTGGACAGGGTTGAGCTAGCTTGTAGTTCTCCACAGCTGGAAGTCCCACTTGCCTCTTTTGGGGCATTCGGTGGGGAGAGATCGTTTGGAAACCGACTGAAAATGTACTCCTTATGGGACAAATTCATTGGATACTCGTCGTTTTTTGCCACTCCTCATGCCTTCTGGAAGCAATTAACGATGGTAACTGAGATACCACTGTATATATATTTCACAGCAAATTGCTTGATAGCAGTAACACTAACTTACTTGTGAGAGGTGCCTAATCAAGTCTCTGAAAAAAGCTTTCTCACTTTCTCCCAAGACTTTCCCACATTTTCACTTGAGATGTCAGCTTGTTCCTCTGCCTTTGATTTTCACTGAGCAGATTTCTGCCTAAATCCTAAAGCAAACAGAAGCTGTCTTCCCTATCTTCTCTTGGAAGATCTTAAGCAGAAGTCCCATTTCTGTCTATTTCTCACCTCTTCTTTTATTTTCTCTCCTCTCCCTATCAGTAAAATTTTGAACACCATCTACTTTTTTTTTTTTTTTGGCTTTTTCATGGGACTCTAGCATCCTCAAGAGACTTAGCTAGGAAAATGTCCTTAATTCTGAAGATTGATTTTAAGGCCACTGGCTTTCAGTTCAAGGGGACAAAAGCCAGGATTGTTGAATCAAACCCTATTCGATAGAATGAGAAACCTGAGGAGTGTAGTACCAAGCTCCCACACCTGCATTAGGGCCACCTAGGCAATGATTTGAATGAAGACCCTGAATGTGAATTCTAGCAATTTTAAAAGAAGGACACTTGATTAACCTTTCTCACCTATTTTAATCCATTTATTTGACAATGAAGGACTCTCTAAATAAGTGACTATGTGGTAAACCAGCATCTGCACAAAGAAAAGGAAGGAAGGACAGATGGAGAAATGGAAGGAAGAAGCACTTATTAATCATTTACTAAATAGTAAGTGCTAAGTGCCAGGCACTAGGCAAAAGGTAGTGATACATATTTAAGAAAAAAAATCCAGGAGCTTATATTCTAAAGGGAGAAGACAACACTTAAAAAGAGCTGGAAAGCTGGAGGTAAGGGGAGAATGAACTTGAAGTCTAAAAGCCTGGAAAAGTACTAGGAAGGGGATGAAGGCTAGCCTAGGCTCCTCCACAAAATGGAGACCCCAGAAATAATTCACCAGTGGAAGCAAGAGACTTACAGAAAGTTATTCCAGTTTGAAAAGGCCAGAGATAGTTGGATGCTCCAGGATGAGATGGTTCCAGGCACTGAAGGGAGTTCTAAGATTTTGCAGAAATAGAGGCAAAGTTTTCAAATCTGGAAGTCATAGACAGGGTTAATTAGTGGGGAGTAAAAGGTATTATCTGCTTCCAAGTCTACTCTGGAATGTTGGATCACAAAAATTGAGTAGAATGAGAGGCAAAGTATTGGATTGTCCTTCCACCTACAGAGAAGAGGGATGTGTAGGATTTTAACTATGATCCCAGGTTCTGTGGAGTCACTTGTCTATGAAGCTATATTTGAGTAAGCAGGGAGAACTCCATTTATTTTAAAGGGGAAAGCAAAAAAAATTCAGAAACAATTAAAACCTAATCTATAAGATAGTAGCCATTAATATGGACATGAGTATTCCCAAAGAGTTCTGGTTCTAACTTCGAGGAAAATGTCAAATGAGGGTAAAAGACCTTCTGAGGAAGATGTGTATATATATATATATTCTACAAATGAATGCTAAGTCAAGTTCAATAAGGAAGGGTAAATAAATTTCCAGCACCTGTAGATCTAATATATGAAAGGGACACCTCAATTATGAATATCACATTATATGAATATAAATACATGTATAAGTAGTGAGAACAAAGAAGTGAAAATTGAAGAGTTGTTTTTTTCCTTTGTATATATGTGTGTATGTGACTTTTAAGTCTCTTCTCTCTTTCACTCACTTTTTTAGTCTCACTTTCCTTCTCTTTCCAGTGTCTGGATCTGTATGCTTCATCTCTTATAAGTAGAAGAAGGAAGAAGTCTCTTTGTCTCCCAAACTCTCCAGCCAGCTCCATCCATCATGCAATGACAGAAAATTGAGTCATCATTCTCTCCACCAATGAGGAGCCTTCTACGCAGGTTTGAACTTGAGTTACATACGCATTCATATGTTCTCTATCAATTCATTTGCATTCCCAAATGCAATTTGGATGCCATCTGCAATTATGAAATTCTAAGATGTAAACACCATGAGATCATCCTAAGAAAGATCACAGAAAACACAATGAACTGTCGCAGTCATACATTTTTAATGGGTCTCATTCCCAGGTAATGATTGATCTTAGCAACATAGAGTTGAAAGCTGCCCCAATGAAAAGTCTTCCAACTTGTGTCATCCATTTGTCCACCAACAGATTAATGGATGACAAAGAAATCGAAAACTACACTGAGAAAATCAACATGATGGTATGACCTCCAGGAGGATGTAGAATAAAAGGGGGGAGCTCTAGAAAGCACTGACTCAGGATAAGGGTGCCTGATCTCAAGTTCTGGAATTATGACTCAGTGTAACCATGTGTAACTCACCCTCCCAGAACCTGCTAATACCTGTGCTACCTACCTCACAGGTTTGTTCATTCCTTTGGCAAATATTTATTCTTTGTTGTGGTAAGCTCTAAATAACATTTTAGCTAAAACACTTTGGGAAGTACAACTTACTCTCCATGCATGAAGAATTGATAAGATGAAGATTATTTAGGGGAGATAATGTGTGAAAAGTAAGAAGAGACCTGGGTTTGAATCCCCATCCCACTCACCCACCCCCAACAATAGATTAGTCACTTAGTCATACCTTGACTTAATTTCCCTAGATATAAAATGAGGGTGACACTCTCTATAGTATGTAGCTCACAAGGTTGTTGTGAGGATCAGATGAGATAACTGCAAAACCTTTAGCAATTTTCAAACATAGATGTCCACTAATATGCATGGGCCAACTGACAGTGATTGGGTGGGGTCCCATTTTTATAAAATCATATAAATTTTTAATTCACAGCAGACATGGTCACAAAGCAGTGATCATCATAATGAGAGTAAATAGCCATTTTTAATAATAGTACACTACTTTTAACAGCTTGAAAGATTTTCAAATATGCTTATATGTGTTAAAATAATTATATAACAATAGCCTACATTATTATGGTACTTTGAGGTTTACAAAGCACTCCCTCTTTCATTATCTCACTATAGTCTCCTGGCAGCCCTCTCAAGTAGGAAAAGTAATAAATATCATCCCCATTTTACAGATTTCAACATTGAGGCTCAAAGGTCACTTTGTGGTCTAATATAAAATCTGCTACAGAGGGTCTGATATTGAAACTGGAAACAGGAGATCTAGGTCATACTCTGTTGCTAGCTTTCTGGGTGGCCCTGGTTTTATTCCAATTATTCCGACAAGAAGGATTTCTGCTGGTTTGGAGCGTACACAGCATGCCATGGGTCAGGAAGGAGGATGATTCATGTGGTGGCTAGATTTGTGGGAGAAGACAGAAATGTGGTGTCCAGCTTCTAGTCCTGTGGCTATTGCTAACTCATTGTGTGGCCTTGACCTTCAGTTCATCCTTTATAAATTTAAAAAAGTTGGACTCAATGATCTCTGAAGTTCCTTCTGTCTATCAAACATTTTATGTTTTAAGGTTCCTGCTGGCTCTAAAATTTTACATTCTAAAAATCCTTTTCAGGTCTAACATCCTGTGTTCTAAGGGCCCTCCCAGGTCTGACCTCCTGTGTTCTAAGGGCCCTCCCAGCTCTGACCTCCTGGGTTCTAAGGGCCCTCCCAGCTCTGACCTCCTGGGTTCTAAGGCCCTCCCAGCTCTGACCTCCTGGGTTCTAAGGCCCTCCCAGCTCTGACCTCCTGGGTTCTAAAGGTCCTCCCAGCTCTGACATCCTGGGTTCTAAGGGCCCTCCCAGCTCTGACCTCCTGGGTTCTAAGGGCCCTCCCAGCTCTGACATCCTGGGTTCTAAGGGCCCTCCCAGCTCTGACCTCCTGGGTTCTAAGGGCCCTCCCAGCTCTGACCTCCTGGGTTCTAAGGGCCCTCCCAGCTCTGACCTCCTGGGTTCTAAGGGCCCTCCCAGCTCTGACCTCCTGGGTTCTAAGGGCCCTCCCAGCTCTGACCTCCTGGGTTCTAAGGGTCCTCCCAGCTCTGACCTCCTGGGTTCTAAGGCCCTCCCAGCTCTGACCTCCTGGGTTCTAAGGGTCCTCCCAGCTCTGACCTCCTGGGTTCTAAGGGCCCTCCCAGCTCTGACCTCCTGGGTTCTAAGGGCCCTCCCAGCTCTGACCTCCTGGGTTCTAAGGGTCCTCCCAGCTCTGACCTCCTGGGTTCTAAGGGACCTCCCAGCTCTGACCTCCTGGGTTCTAAGGGCCCTCCCAGCTCTGACCTCCTGGGTTCTAAGGCCCCTCCCAGCTCTGACCTCCTGGGTTCTAAGGCCCTCCCAGCTCTGACCTCCTGGGTTCTAAGGTCCTCCCAGCTCTGACCTCCTGGGTTCTAAAGGTCCTCCCAGCTCTGACCTCCTGGGTTCTAAGGGCCCTCCCAGCTCTGACCTCCTGGGTTCTAAGGGCCCTCCCAGCTCTGACCTCCTGGGTTCTAAGGGCCCTCCCAGCTCTGACCTCCTGGGTTCTAAGGGCCCTCCCAGCTCTGACCTCCTGGGTTCTAAGGGCCCTCCCAGCTCTGACCTCCTGGGTTCTAAGGGTCCTCCCAGCTCTGACCTCCTGGGTTCTAAGGGCCCTCCCAGCTCTGACCTCCTGGGTTCTAAGGGTCCTCCCAGCTCTGACCTCCTGGGTTCTAAGGCCCTCCCAGCTCTGACCTCCTGGGTTCTAAGGGTCCTCCCAGCTCTGACCTCCTGGGTTCTAAGGGACCTCCCAGCTCTGACCTCCTGGGTTCTAAGGGCCCTCCCAGCTCTGACCTCCTGGGTTCTAAGGGCCCTCCCAGCTCTGACATCCTGGGTTCTAAGGGTCCTCCCAGCTCTGACCTCCTGGGTTCTAAGGGACCTCCCAGCTC